>NC_086210.1:6686337-6921337 GCF_035770615.1 Melospiza melodia melodia
AAAACAACACTCTTAAAACAGCAATTATGAATAGGAAACCTTAGGATTAAAGATCAATCAAACCATTAAATAATTGAATCCCTCCAAAACTTCTGTCAGGACAGAAATTCTTCAAACACAGCAAACCTCTTGAATTCTCGGCTGAAGTACTCTATAATAACTGAAGAAATAATAGCTGAAGAAAACCACAAAACTGGCAATCTGGATTTAAAGGAAACCTAAAAAACATGAGTAGTTAAAAAACAAAAAGACAAGATTCTGAAGAGACACGTGTCTTGTAGATGATCACGCAAAGAGACAGTGAAACACATGAAAGCTGGCTGTAAATATTACAACAATATCTTGATCATAATTCTTATAATAAATTCTGAAAATTCTCACTATATAATCAACTTATCAACAGGAAGTATTTGAAGGGGTTATGACAACTTTTTTAAAGTATTCATATAGCATTAATAACAATCCTTATTTATCAGTATCACCTATAAAATCCAAAAATAACAAAGGTTACAAACTCAATACCAACAAAACTGTGAATCATTGGAGAATCAGCTGGTGACCCCACAGATAGGATCTGATTGATATTTCTCAAATGCTCTGTCTTCAGAGACATTTCATGTAATTGAATCATTGCTAATAATTCTATCTTTCTACAATGGTTTCCCTCCCTAAGAGGCATTTTGCCCAACAGAAGATTTCCATTTATATCATATTTGGAATACCACTGATTTGCACTGGTTTCCCCTTTTTCTGTATCTTGGGAAAAAGTCTGTGTGCTTTCTCACTTTACTCTGATTTTGGACACCTTTTTTACATGTCCATCTTTTGCATCTGAAGCCTGATCATCTGGTAAATGCTGTTTCCGTCACTTCTGTGGGACCGGGCTGTTGAGGAATTCGGTGTGCCTCACACAACATGCGCTGCACCCGCGAAAAATCTCCAGCTTGAGATTTTGATGGAGGCTGAAACTGTGTGCTGGCTGCCGGGGCCGGCTGCGTGCCCGCTGCCGTGGGACCGGAGCAGGGCCGGTCCCTCGGGCACCCTCTGCACCCAGACCGCGCCCGCTCTCTGCCGGTGCCCTCACGGGAGTGCGGATGCCCCCGCCCCGACCGCGCCTCCCCGGCGCTTCTCTCGGCGCAGGCGCGGTCTGGGGAACGCCCCCTGTGCCCGTGACCGACACCGGCGCTGCCCCGGTCCCGTTCTGGCTCCGGTCCCCGCTCGGCCGCGTCCGTGCCGCGTCTGCGCACTGGGGAAAAACCCGCCCCGCTCCGGCTGCCGGGTTTGTGCGTCATCAGCGGGCGCCTGCCGCGCTCCGTGGCGGTCGCAGGGACGCTGCAGCCGTCCCGTCCCGTCCGCCTCAGTCCCGCCCGGCGCGGCTGCCGCGGCCCGTGCGCGTTCCCCGGGTGCCGCCGCCATCGCAGTCGCGCGGGTTCTGCCCTTCGCGCGCGGCTTTGGCACCCCCTGCGTGAAACCGCCGCCGCCGCCATGGCGCATGCGCCCGCCGCCAGCGCAGCCAGCCCCGCGCCTCCCGCTCCCGCGCTCCGCCCGGCCCGGCCCCGCTCGGCGCTGCCCCCGCAGCCGCCGGCCGTGCCCTGCACGCTGCCGACCGCCCGCTGCTGCGATCCGGGCACCGCCGTGCGCGCTATCGCCTCCGCCGCTGCTGTGCCTGCGACTGCCCCGCTGCCCCCGTGGGCCCCCGCCGGCCTCCGCAGCCCCCACGGCCGCGTCTGCGGCCCCCCCGGGCTGCTGCCGGCCGGCGCCGCCGTGGCACGGGTTCGCCAGTCGCCGAGAAGCGGCTCTGCCCCGGGTTCCCCGACCCCCTCCGCCCTCCTCCCCCTGAGAGTTCTGGGCGTTCTGGGGACCCATGGGACCCTGGGCACTGTGGAGATGATGCCAATTCCTCCCACACCTGTTTGCTGGGGATTACCTTTGCCCCTCCCTGGTCGGTGAGGGCAACTGCCGCCTGCTGATGGCAGGATGACTTCCCCCATCCTCGAGAGAATACTGCTGCCTGCTGATAGCTGGCAGCCCCCGCGGAATTCCACGAAATTGCCTCTAACATTACCCTTGCTGGGGATAAAAGCTTCAAGGTCGTTTATCTTTTTTCAGAGATTTTCACAGGGTGTGTGGCTGCCATGCCCTGTAGGGCTGACAAGATGCTGGGTTGTTCCTGGGAACATGTCTCCCCCATGTTCTCAATTTTGACTTTTCTTACCAAAAGCTGAATCATCTGCAAGGTCAGTCCGGAGTTTGCCCTGGTCACCGTCCAGCAGCTCGCCAGGTGAGGGTTTCCAGGCGTGCTTCTGGTCCTCCTCTTTCCAGGTCGAGCTTGAAATGAATCTTCTCAGCAGAGGTCGAGATGCTCTTTCTGGATTTTTCCCTTGAGAGTGCCTGTTTCCTTTCCTTCTCGGGCTGGGTTTCAACAGCTGATGGCTGTGGTGTGGCTGCTTGCCAAGAGCCCACCTGGGTGCCCTCTTGGAGCCCACCAGGGACGCCAATGTCTCAGGGTCTCTTGCTGCTCAGAGTGACCCCAAGAAAAGTTCAAAGTCTCTTTTCCCAGCCCGGCACTTGAAGAACGAGTCAGGGCTCTTCATTTCTCAGCCTCAAGGTTGTTTATTTTATCTTATCTATAAAAAAATTTTCTCCTGCCCTGCCGAGGTCAGCTCAGCAGGACAGTCTGAGGCACTCTGCCTGCCCCCGGGGCGGTGTTATGTCTTTATACTAAAAACTGCGTGTACAATGTTTACAATTACTTTCCAATACCTATCACCTATGTTAGACAGTGAACTTCTACTCTAAACCAATCAGTAAGTGCCAACATCACAGCAGAAGATGAAGGCCAAGAAGAAGAAGGAGAAAGGCTGGACACACCCAGTTCCCTCCATCTTGCCTCCTGAACCCCCATACCAAAAACCCCAAAATCTACTTTTCCACCCTGTGATAACTTCACTAATATTCTGCCTAAACTGTTGTGGCCTGCTGATCTTCATATAAGGTTTGTAATTTGCTCTACGGGTCATAATCAAACCCACTGGTGTTTTGGGCTCTGTGCCAGGGCTTCTGAGCCCCCGGCATGGGTCCTGGCCATCCTGGACTGCCAGAGGGATGTTCTGGGTTCCCACAGGTCTCTTCTTAGGTCTTCTACAGGTTGGTTTTTTGTTTCTCTCCTTCTGCTTGTGCTGGGAAAAACCCCCTCCTGGGACATCTCTGCACCCTGGCATCTTGGGCATCTGCATGGGGATGGGCAATGTAACAAAGGACTGGCTGGAGGCTTTTGGAAATGGGAATTTATGGACAGGTGGGATTGCTCAATCTGACTGCACTGAGCCCTCATGCAGGACAGAGCTCTGGATCTCCTTCCTGCTTGGCAGGGTTCAGTTTCCAGGGAGTGTGGGCAAGGACTGGCACTCACCTGCACAGAAAGGCTTCTGCCTTTTGTACCTGTAGCTAAGCCCAGGGTAAGATTCCTCCTTTAGTGCTCAAAGAAAGGAAAGGAAATCCCAGAAGGGATGTGCTGTGTCTTTGAAACCATTACCAACTGTGAGGAACACCTCTGCTAGAGTAGAACATGTCTCTGGGCAAAGAAGGTCACCCCTCTGACCAAACTGATCCCAGCCCAGAGGCCAGGCCTTCTGCTGGGCTCTGGAAGGGGTTCTGCAGGCAATGTGCTCAGGGGAGAGATCTCCACTGGCCTCACTTCTCCCAGGGATAACACATCCCATCCCACCCCAAGGGTTCCCAGGATGGCCACGACAAGAGCAATGGGATCCAGCACACTTACTTAGCTCTTTGAATAGTGCTTCTACACCTTTCTGAGTCAGACAGCCAGCAGCCACAGACACTGGACATCAGGTGCACATGAAAATAAAATCAAAGACAGGATATTTAACAAGGACCTTTCCCCAAGGAACTCCAGGGCTGCACTGAGCAGGTTCTGGGGCAGAACACATCCCACAGCTGACCCAGGAGCCCCATGCAGTGCTGGGGGGTTCCTGACCCTCAGGCCCACTGAGGCTCTCCTGGGCCAGGGAGCTGCCTCAGCTGCCACAGCACTCGGGCACCACACAGGTGCCTCAGTCCCACCAGAGCACAGCCACCCACGAGAGGGTGAGACCCTTCTGCCACACACCAGGAGTGGAGAGGAACCTCCCAGGCCCCTTCACTGTCCCTTGGCACATTCATTTCAGCCTGACCCTCAAAGCCCTGCTCAGCAACATCCCCCACTAGAGTAGGATGTGTCCCTGGTCAAAGGAGGTCACCCCTCTGACCAAACTGATCCCAGCCCAAAGGCCAGGCCTTCAGCTGGGCTCTGGAAGGGGTTCTGCAGGCAACGTGCTCAGGGGAGAGATCTCCATTGGCCTCACTTCTCTCAGGGATAACACATCCCATCCAAGGTTCCCAAGGATGGGCACAGGCAAGAGCAATGGGAGCCATGAGTCCACATTTACTTATGAACTCAAATTGGCCTCCTTGGTCATGCTGCCCTGAACTCCCTTTTTTTGTGGCCATTAGGTTCACCTGAAAACAAAAAGAAAAATGAAAAAGAGGAAGCTTAACTATGATATTTCCCCTTAGGTTTTAAAAAATGCATTTAAGAGCTTTTTTGTGACACATATATCCCTCAAAATATACTACTCAAACCTCTGATTTACTCAGGGTTTTTTAATTTACTGATTTTCCTTTCCATCACTGTCCAAACAGAATACAGCTCTTTCCAAGATATTCAGTCCTTGCTTGTGGTCTCCCGTATCATTTTCTCTAGGTTCACTCTGCAATGCAAGGGAAAAGAGGGGCAAAATCTCTGTGGTGAGCAACATCTCAGCACTAGAGAAGATAAGGCAGTTGATAAGATGTTCTGTTCCACTCCCAGCTGGTCCCTAACCCATCTTGTCTGCCCTGGAGCTCTGAGAATTCTCACAGACACACACTTCATCTTCCTTGGTAAAAATTAAGACCTGCTTTTGCAGAGTGCAGAACCTGGTGTTCAACCCCAGTCATATTTTCCTCAGAGGCAAGGGACCATTTTCCATTCTTTCAGACTCAAATCCTGGAGGTTATCCTGACCAGCTATGAAGAAATCTATGGTGAAAGGACAAGTGACCTTGGCTGGAGTCGACGCAGGAAGTGTCCTGACCAGAGAGTAATTACCACTCATTCCGTGATGCAGAACGCATGAAAGACACTTTATTATTCGTGTATAGTATTAAGAAATATACAGTTCCTCTAGGAACAGTAGTGGACCTACGACCTGATTGGTCTTAAGGTGAAAACCTCTCACACTATTGATGCACTATGAATAGTACACTCTAGCAAACCATTTTTATAAACAATGGTTATAGAAAGAGAGATAATAATTGTTTGATTTTTTTTTTTCTAGGATTGTTAGGTTCAGTTTGTGAGAAATTGTCTCTGTTCATTCTTTGACTGAACTGAGAATATTTTCCTCAGAGGCAAGGGACCATTTTCCATTCTTTCAGACTCAAATCCTGGAGGTTATCCTGACCAGCTATGAAGAAATCTATGGTGAAAGGACAAGTGACCTTGGCTGGAGTCGACGCAGGAAGTGTCCCGACCAGAGAGTAATTACCACTCATTCCGTGATGCAGAACGCATGAAAGACACTTTATTTTTCGTGTATAGTATTAAGAAATATACAGTTCCTCTAGGAACAGTAGTGGACCTAAGACCTGATTGGTCTTAAGGTGAAAACCTCTCACACTATTGATGCACTATGAATAGTACACTCTAGCAAACCATTTTTATAAACAATGGTTATAGAAAGAGAGATAATAATTGTTTGATTTTTTTTTTTTCTAGGATTGTTAGGTTCAGTTTTTGAGAAATTGTCTCTGTTCATTCTTTGACTGAACTGAGAATATTTACAGGCTGGCTGCCAAATGCCCATCAAACTTCTCTCACTCCCCCTCCTCAACTGGACCGGAGGAAAAAATACAACTGAAGAGCTCACATAAAGCTTGGGACATCCCTCTCCAGCTGCCACCATGGGCAAACCAGACTCCACTTGGGGACGATTGCTTTGCTTTTTCAGCAATTCCCAATAGAGCAGCAAGCTGAGTAACAAAGAAAAAACTGAAATCACCTCACTCCCACTCTCCCCTCTCGTGCCTGTGAACACACCTGGTGCAGGTGGCTGGGGCAGCTGCAGTGCCTGATGCAAGCTGAGCTCCAGGTGGGAGCCCGAGACAGGAGCTCATGAATGGCCAACAGAGCCCAACAAAGGGCACCAAGAGTGGTGGCACCGCTGGGGAAGGGACACCAAGAGACCCAGCAGGAGCTGAGGGCCCGGGAGGAAGAGCCAGACTTGAGCCTTGGGCATCCAGACTGAGGGGATAAAACTGAGGGGCTCCCTTGCTGGGGGAACAGCTCAGGCTGTTCCTGTGTCACTGCACTGGGAATAAATGGCTTTATGGAATCAGACAGCTGAGACTGCTCTGGGAAGCCTGGGCTGGAACCAGGGAGGACACAGGGGCTGGGTGTGGGGAGTCCAGCAGGGCCCATTGGGGCACTGCAGCCACTGCTGTGGAGGGGCTCCTCCCAACATTGAACACCTCTGGTGGCTGGAGTGTGATGGCCAGAGAGCCTTGGGAAGGGTCAGACTGGGAAGTTTCCTAAATATCCTCTTCTGCACAGCTAGCTGCAGAAAGCAGGGCCCTGCTGACCCTTCCAACAAAGCTGCCTGTCCCTTCTGAGCACATCCATCAGAGCAGCAGGGACGAGGTGAAGGCAGAAACAGGGACTGCTCAACAGTGAGGAAAGGTCTGCTCAGGGCACAACTCACTGCTGTGCTCTGCTCTCCCTCTTTCTTGCACTCCATTTCCCTGGGCTGTCTGCTCCTTGGGACTTTCTGTTTTCTTTGGCCACGTTCCAGAGAAGGAGGACCTGGACTGAATTAAGGGACCCCTTGCCAAAAGCTGCTGCATGTAAGAAAGCTTTCCTGGTGCTCAAGGAGAGGATAGACCCAGGTGAGGAAAAGAGGGGAGGATTAGAAATAGAGAAATGCCAGCAGGGAACCACGAGAAGTCACAGCCCCAGGGCCCATGGCTGTCCCACGGGTCTAACTGAAGGCATCAGACAGGAAATGCCAGGGGTGATTTCCCAGGAATGAACCCTGCTCCATCTCCTCCCACTACATTTTACTGTTTTGCTCTGGTCTGAAAGGAGGGAAAGCATATAAATGGCAAAAAATGCTCAGAGTTTGAGGAGTTTTCTCCTGAAAGCAGAGCAATAGCGTGATGGCTTCTCAAAC
The DNA here is from genome assembly GCF_035770615.1 of Melospiza melodia melodia. Taxonomy (NCBI): domain Eukaryota; kingdom Metazoa; phylum Chordata; class Aves; order Passeriformes; family Passerellidae; genus Melospiza; species Melospiza melodia. The sequence continues at coordinate 6,693,605 of NC_086210.1, forward strand.
AGTAACAATGAGTAGATGATGTGCACGTGGAGCTGTCCTGGATGTACCTCTGCCATTGATCACTGATGAGCACAGACATTAGCTCAGATTACCGCTCATGGAAAGATGGTTGTGCTTCCAGGGATGGGTCACCCCACTTCTCACAGACAGAGACACATTGTCCTCTGTGTCTCTCATATTTGGAAGGAGCCCTGACAACTGCTTTAGACAGGAGAATTATTTTATGCAGGGCCACATCTGCACTCTTGAGCCAAAGCTGAAGCTTTGAGGGGGAAAAAGAAAAGGAAGGGGGAAAGACAGGAGAAGGGAGGAGAATAAAAAAGAAAAGGGGGGCGGGGCAGGGGTAAGAGAAGACAGAAAAAATATGGAATAAAAAAAAGAAATAAAAGAAACAAAAAAAGAAGAAACTCTCTCTGCCACATTGTCAGTGATGGCTTTGTTGCCCAGAGACCAAGAGAGTCTGGTCTGCCAACAGATGCCCAATAAATTAGACATTTTGAATTATGCATTGAGTGCAATAAAACTTTATTACCAGCATGTGAGTTAAATCCAGGAGGATTGTATGAGTGGTGGTGAAATCTCATTATGCTTTTTCTGGTGTGCTAAGGTGAGCTAATAATATTAAATATAAAAATTAAATTAAGTTCTAGTCACTCCATGAAATAATTATTCATTCTATATTCAGACTAAAAATTTTTCCAATCAGCCAAGATCAAAGCAACAAACAATTATCCATAATGTATTCATGGCAACCAGGCTGTGTCTAATCAATATGCTACTTACTTTTCACTTTTTTCCCATTTAATGTGTAGCAAGAGTCATGGTAACAATTTTTGCTATCAGAAAAAAACCCATGAAATAAATAAGTAAAGTCTGAATTGACCATTTTTTCTCTACGTAGGAATGAATTAGGAACTGGATTAGTGTCTGTAGACTGAGGGCAGGAAGGGACAATCGACTTTGAATGGGAATTCTATGGAATATTAACTTTGTGGTCTCCCTCCAACCCTTCCTGACTGGTCCCCCACCCTCTGCAGCACAGCTGGGCCTTGATGAGGCAAAGACACTGAAAGCCCTGGGGGCCCTGGAGGGCAGCAGGGCTCCTTCAGGTCTCAGCAAAACCCAGTGAAGGCCCCAGGATGGTCCAGGGAGCTTTTCCCACTCAATCCCCTCTGGCAGAACTGGACTCAGCACTTGAGCCCTTTCCCTGGCTGGGCTCCTGCTCACACAGCCCCGGGTGCTGCTGCCTTGTTTGGCTGCTGGCCCGTGTGCTCCCTCTCCCAAGCGCTGCCTTTTCACCTGGAGCTTGCTCAGTTCAGCTGAGAGCCTCAGGAGAGGAGTGCTTTACTCCTGGCTCTTGGAGAGACCATTCCTGCCCTCAGAAGAGGCTGCCCTGGAAAGCTCGGCATATTTCCTGATAGGCATTTATGGGAAATCAGTGTCAAACGGAGAAAGGAGGTGCTGGGGGGGAGGGAGGAGCCCGTGGGGGTGGGAACCCTCCGCAGCTGCTGGTTCAGCCCATCAAACCTTCTCCTCTGCAGCCCCAGCTGTGTGCTCTGCTGCTGGCCTCAGTCCCTGCCCCTCGGTGCCTGGACCCCGCTATTTCCCGGCTGTGACAGCCCAGGCTGGCACTGAGGAGCTCATCCCTGTGTGGGGCAGGAGCAGCTCCCCGTGAGCACCCCCCATCCACGCACCAGGCAGCTCTGCTGAGCCATCGCTCCCGGATCCCCCATGCTGCTGGAGCCCTTTGCTGTGCCTGGCCATGGATGTCAGGGCAGCTGCCATTCCCATGGGAACCTGCTCACTGGCCTGAGACCACTCCAGGCTGCCCCCAGAGCTCTTCTGCCCACTCTCCCTGATGATCAGGGGGTTTCTGAGCTGGCAAGGCAGCGTCCCCCCTTTCTGACCCCTCCACTGCTCACTCACACAAGTCAACTTAACCTCTGCCCATCCTGTTGAGGATGTCCAGGTATCCCAGCTGCTCTTCACACCTCCCATCCTCATCCTCCCTGACACTCCTCTGGCAGAGCCTCTCCCCTTCCTCTGCATTCCACCAGCACTCAGGCACAGCCTTCCAAACCATCTAGGGATGGGTTTGGCTCTGAACAAAAATGATGTAGGCAGCTTCTGAGATCAAAACCAGCAATTTTGGGTTCTCAGGGGTTCAGAAACTCCCACTCAGGAGCATTTGGACTAAGAAACTGCAAGTTTGGGAGCTCTGGGGTCCCAAACACTGATTCACAAAGATTTTGGGTTCTGAAGAAGCCTCAACTTTAGGCAGCATTGGGGTTGAGAAACACAAATTTAGGGAGCATTTGACTCAAAACCACTGATTGGGGGAACTTTTCGCCTCAGAAAGTCCCCTCTAGGCAGCTTTTCAGCTCAAAATTCCAATTTAGGGAGCTCTTGGGCTCAGAAGCGAATGTTTAAGGAACTGCAATACTCAAAATGGGATCTCAGGAAGCTTTGCAGGTCAGGGAAAGCAACCGGGGGAGCTTCAGAGCTCAGAAACATCAATTTAATGAGCTTTGGGGCTCAGAAAACTCAGTGTCCAGAGACTTGGGACACAAAAGCAGCAATTTAGGATACTTTGGGGCTCAGCAATACCATTTCAGGGCACTTTTGGCCTCAAAAATTGGTATTTGGGGAACTTCACAGCTGAGAATACTGGAGTCTCAGGAGCATTGGGGCTCACCCACCTGGGGATGTTTTTGGGACCTGAAACAGCATTTGGGTGCAGAAATACTGATTTAGGGAGCACTGGGGCTCTTAAACACCAATTTAGGGACACACATGCCTATGAAACCCTGATTTGGGGAGTTTAAGGCTGGGAAAAAATCATATTGGGAGCTTTGGGAATCAGGGAGAGTGATTTTGGGATATTTTCAGAGCAAAAAGAACAATTTAGAGAGCTTTTGGGCTCCAAAACAACCAATTTAAGCCGATTTTTGGCTCTGTAGTCCCTATTTAGGGAGCTTTGGAGCTCCAAAACAGCGATTTATAGAACTTTTGGGCTGAGAAACATCAGTTTTGGGAGCAGAAGGAGCAAGCCCTGAGGAAACCCGGGAGCAAGGGGCAGGCGCTTACCTAGGACAGGTCTGGGAAGGAGCCGCTCCGCGCTGGGAGCGCTGCTTAAAAAAGGAATATATACAGGGATAGATACAGCTCACTAGCTCACTGTGCCCGACCCGTTCCCGCCCCCACGGGCTCCTCCCTCTCTCCCCGCAGCTCCTTTCCCAGTTTTACACCGATTTCCCCTAAATGAGGTTTCCCCGCTCTGGGAGCGGTTCCTTGGCTGGGGGTGGGAAATGGGCACAGCCAGCGCTCCCCGCCCATCGCTCCCGGAGCCTCCCTGGCTGGGATCAACCCCACGGGCTGATGGCACACCAGGCACAGGGCGTGAGTGAGGGGCGTCAGGGCTCTGGAACACTGATCTGGGAACTTCATGGCTTAGAAACCCCTGTGTCAGCAGCTTCGGGGCCAGAATGGTGAGCTCAGGAGCTTTGGGGCCGAGAATTAGCAGTTGTGGGGGCTTTTGGACTCCAGAACACTGATTTTGGGAGGTTTTTGGCTCGGGAAAAAAAAAAATTTTGGGAGCTCCGAGTCTCAACGAAAGCAACTTAGGGCTATTTTTAGCTCAGAAGCAGCAATTTAGAGATATTTCGGGCTGAGAAACATCAATTTAAGGATATTTTGGTGTCTGAAATACCAGTTTAGGGAGCTAAGAAACACTCATTTAGGGAGGATTTGGGCTCCGAAATATCAAATAAAGAGTTTTTGACCTCCCAAATAAAAAACCTTTTTGGGGAGGGTTTTGCTCCTGAGGGCTGGAATATAAGTGTGGGGAGTCCTGGCAGACTGACTATACCCCAAACCCACCACGGCAAGTGCCGTGTGCCTGTGGTGGCGAGAACAACCGCTGGATGACTGCAGACAGACCCTGTGTCCCATGTCACTGCCTGGGACACTGTCCTGAGCTTGGAAATGGGTGCTATGGGCACAGGTGCCCCATGAAAGAATTTAATCAGAGTGTGGTACTCATTGCCAAAGCAACCTTACAGACACCTGGGGAAGAAGCAGGCACCGAGTGGATTTAGGACATCCCCTGTGATGGACCAGCCTCTGGAATGATGGAATGGGCTGGGGAGGATGACAGCGAGCAATGGGTCCTTTCGGGACTACAGCTCCCATCATGCACCGCGGCATCCACTGAGCGCCAGTGCAGCCGAGACTTCATCTCCCGTGATGCTCTGCGCACCGTAGAGCGTCTTTGTAGCCGGACCACCATCTTCAATATGCCCTGCGACCCCAGAGCCCGTTCCGGCCGTACAAGTCCCGTCATGTTCCGTGCCCCAAAGGGACCCATAACGACTCTCCAGGTGTCCCCCAAGGGCTTCCCGGCACCATAGGTTCCTCGCAGGTGCCTCCTGAGGACCCGAAGTGGCCGCCCGAACCCAAAACTGGCTGCCCGGATCCCCAAGTGCTGCAGTGGAGCTACTTCTGGGACTACATCTCCCATCATGCTCCGCGGCGCTCGTGGCGTTTGAATGCAGCCGAGACTTCATTTCCCGTCACACCCCGCGCTCTGCAGGGCGCCATTAGCGCTCCGCCTTCACCCCCGCGCCCAGAGAGCCCCGTTAGAGCCGCCCAAGGGCCCGCCCGGACCCCGAAGGGCCCCAAATTCCCCTCCCTGACCTCCAAGGGTCTCCCTGCATCCCCAAGGGGTCCCCTGGACCCCGAATTGTCCCTCAGAATCCCTGAGTGCCTTCCCCCACCCCCCATTTCTCACCCGGCTCCCCCAAGTGTTCTCCCGACGCTCAAGTTCTCTCTGAATTCCCTCCCCAGACCCAAAACTGCCCCAAATGTGCCTCAAAATTATCTCCGTGTAAGCCCAAGTGCCCCCTTGAACCATGTGTGAGAAAAACAGGATTAAAAACATTACAAAAGGACTAAACATAGGGTGAAGTAGCAGAAAGAGGGTAAAAATTAATAACCAATAGAGGTGAATTAGTGAATGAAGGGAATTGTGATACTTAGAACCAGTTACCATTAATTTTACTGGTTGCTAAACATGGATAGATTTTTGATATAAATATAAAATTAGGTAATAAAAATGAAACAACTATTATTACAAATAAGAAATAAATACAATAAATACATTTAATTGAAAAATATTAAAAATAAATAATAAATTACTTTCTTTTTAATATATTTTGGGATGTTAGTCCCAGGTGGATGATGTCAGACATGGTGAGGCTGGGGATGAGGAGCAGGTTGTCCAAACAGAGTCAGCTTGCAAGGGTGTCACTCTTCTCTGTGCCCAGACCTCCTAAGGAGACATTCAGCATCAAGATCACTTGGGGAAAGCTTCAGTTACCTTTTCTCTGAACTGAAAAATAAAAAACAATACTCATGATTAAAAAACTAAAAATCATGAGGTGCACTTTGAAATCATCCTCCTGAACAGAACTCCAAACTGACTCTAATCACTGCACAAACCCTGGAGACTCAAAGACAATGGAAGGGAGACAAAGAGCTCCCGAGGGCATTCTGTATTTTCATGATCCCCATGGTGGGTTTGGAGCTGGGTCCAGGAGCCTCAGGCACAGAGAGAAGGATGAAGAAACTGCTCAAGGAGTCAGCAGCAAAACTCCAAGTGCCTTGGAGCATGGCTGGGCCCCACTGAGGGCAGGGAGTGCCAAAGGCTGCCCAGGTACTGCTGAGAGCAGATCCTTGAGGCCAGGATTGCAGGGAGCCCAAGGCTCTGAGCAGGGAACTGCAGTGCTGAGCAAGGCCTGGGCTGGTTGGGGGAAGCAGAAAGGCCAAGCCCTGAGCCCAGCCTGGGACAGCAGGGCCTGTCCCTCACGGCTGGCTCAGGGCTGTTTGTGGGCCAGGGGGATGTGAAGGGCAGCAAGGACAAATGCCATAAACCTATGTGACACTCCAGATCCTCATGGAACTGAGGGGCCAGTGGGACACTGTGGGAAGTTGTGGAACCAAGGGGATCATGGTGGCACTGTTGGGGCCCATGGAACCAAGGGGCCAGTGTGACACTGTGGGGCCTCATGGAAACAAGAGGCCATTGTGAGCCTGCAGGGCTGCAACACTCCAGATCACTGAAATGCTGGGGGTAACCAAAGGTTCCTTGACTTGAGTTTGGTGCACAGGAGAAACACCAACCAGATATTCTCAACATGGACAGATGCAAAGAATATTCTTGGTAGGAAGGGCCCAGAAGGATCATCAAGTCCAGCTCTTAAGTGAATGGCCCACACAGGGTTGAACCCACAGCCCACTGATACCAGCACCATGCTCTGATCAATGTAGCTAAGAGGTCAAAATGACACAAAATATTATTGGCAAAATATAGACAATCAAGGAACTTTTGCAAAGGGTTTAATACAACATCCACTTCAATATGAAACCCTTATCATAGCATTAAATTCAATAACTTAGCAAATTTAATCTAAAAACCTTTATCCCTTAAGATGTTAAGTTACCCAAAAATGTTCCAGCTAAGTAAGATTAGAAGGAGAAGAAATAGCAAACAACAGAAAGACAGAAGATCCATAGAAAGACACACACATAGGTACCAACTGCTCAGGTTCCAGCATCACTAACAAAGCAACCCCAGGAGAAGGCAGGACCCAGACTATGGTCTGGCCTCGTGCTCCGGCTTTTAACCCCCTGGGCCTTCATGAGCCCGCCTCTGGGTGGGACTGTCAGTTGCTTGTCCAATCAGAGCCAGGGTAGCACCAGCTGCTAGTGTGTGATTGATTGATTAACAGCTGGGCTAAGCAGAGCTGGGTTAACATCACCCCATGCTGTGTGATTGACAGCTCTGCCAGGCCAGGGCTGGGAGCGGGGCTCTGTCCCACCACAAACCAAGGCCTGACCCGGCCCTGGCCCCACACGGGCATTCCAAGCATCCCAAGGTGTCTCGGGACATCAATCCATCATCCAGCCTCTGACAGCGACCATGGTGACACTACGGAACCTCATGAAACCATGGGTCAGTTGTGACAGTGCGGGTCCAAGGACACCACGGTGAGACTATGGAACCTCATGGAATCAAGGAGACCATTGTGCAGCTCAGAGGCCCTATAGAAGCAAGGGTCAATGATCAAACTGTGGGGCCCATAGGAACAAGGAGCCAATGTGACACAGCAGAACCACATGGAGCCATGTGGGCCTCATGAAACCAAGAAACCATTGTGACATTGCAAGACCTCATGGAATCAAGGGGACCATTGTGACAGTATGGGACTCCATGAAATCAGGGGAACATGGAACAGGTCTGCCTGGTTTGGCCTCCTGGGGGCTGTCTGACAGGTCCCACTGAATTAGACATGCCAAGGACCACTTCCCATCTGACCATGAGACACCGGGGCTCTGTGTTTGTATTCCTGTGGAAAAGAACTGTCTTTCTTGTCTAGCCTCCCATGGCTGAAATTAGGATTCCACCTCTAAAATTCCCTATATCCAAGGGTTGCTCCCAGATAAAATTTGCTAATAATCAAGTCTGGCTAGCCTTGGCCCCTGGTCACTGCCTCTCATCTGCCCCTGCACCACTGGGGCTCACTTGTTTCCTTCCTATGGAGACCATTGTGACACTGCGGGGCGTTGTGGAGCCAATGGGCCATGGTGACACTGCAGGCCCTTGTGGAGCCTGTTACACTGTAGGAACTTGTGGAACCAAGGAGATCATTGTGACACTGTGAGTGCCATGGATCCATGGGGCCTTTGTGACACTGTGGGGTCTTGAGGAGCCATGGAGACCATTGTAACTTTTTTGAGCCTTGTGACATGCAGGGGCCATTGTGACACTGCAGAGTACCATGGATCCAAGGGGCCATTGTGACACTGTGAGGCCTCATGGAACCAAGGACATCACTGTGGCTGTGTTGGGCTGCATGGTCCCAAGGGGCCAGTGTGAAGCAGCGGGGCTTTGTGGAACCAAGAGGCCATTGCTGCATTTCAGGGCCTCGTGGAGCCAAAGAGCCGTTGTGATCCTGAGGGACACCATGGATCCATGGAGATCATTGTGACATTGCAAGGCCCCATGGAATCATGGAGACCATTTGTCGTGATCCGTCCTAGTGAATTGATGATGTGATGGTTCGTAGGGGTGATCTCAGGGTGCAAAAAAAACCAACACGGCACAGGGGATTTGCAGTAACAATCAACAAGTGCAATTTTCTTGAAATAACCACAACAGAAAAGCATTGGTGAGGGGAACCAGGGGGACAAAGGAGAAAATAAGGAAAAGAGGAAGGAAGAGGAGGGGTGGGTTATAGCTACCAAACGTGGTGCTGCGTTATCCTTTGGGATCCAGCCAATGGAGTCTGCCAGGCCACATCCGGGGAGATCTCGGAGGTTCATCTGGACCCCACATTATATTATTTTTTGTTGGGGAAAGGGGGAATGAATTTCACAACCAAAGCAAAGGTCTTCAGGGGGAAAGAATAGTATTTGTTCAGGGGTGAACAAAGTCAAGCCAGGCAGCAAGCAAGAACCATTGTTTTCATGGCCCACTGCCTGCACCTGTGCTTGCTCTGGGCAGCTTTCCTCCCTGCCCTCTGCACAGCTCCCCCAAGTTGGGAGGGTTTCAGTCCCAGTCTCTGGAAGAAGGTGAGAGGGAGCCTTCTCACACAGGGGTTTCATGTCTTGGGTCCTTGATGAAGAGGCCTACATCTCTACGTGTCAATCCTGATGGTTGAGAATGGGCTAGAGGGGTCTACTCTTGGAGAAGGGACCACGCTAAAGCTCAAACCAGCCAGGCCAGGAGGCAGAGAGAAATTCCAGGACCATTGTTCAGGGAAAAGGGCAGGGTGCTCCTTCGAGTTCAGTGTTGCGTATAGCAAAAAACACCTCTGGAAACAGTGAGCTAAGAGGCACATGATTTCCTCCCCCCACCACTGGTTCAGCAGTTTTTAGTTTTTTGATGGTCCCTCTTCATGGCAGCCATGAGGCAAAAATGAAGGATATTTTGGACAGACTCTCACATGGCCTCAGGCCCAGGGCCAGCAGCCATGGCCAAAGTGCTGCAGGAGTTGGCTCTGGCAGGGCTGTCTTGCAGCTGCTGCCCATCCCTGTGCAGCCCAGGCTGTCCCTGCCCTGTGCCTCTGTCCCTGCAGGCCGTCAGCATCCCCCGGCTGCCCCACCTGGCTGGGCCCTTCCTTTGCTGACAGCTCTGCCTCCTGCCTCCCTCTGCCTGCCCACACAGAGCCTTGGGCTGCTCCAGGCTACTGCTGGGGACCTGTTGCACCACAGCCCTGCCCTGGCAGGGAAATTCCTTTCTCCTGGTGTCCACTCTGCACCTCCCCAGCTGCTCTTGGTGCTATTATGTCTTCTTCAGGCTCATTCCCACTATGAAGAAAAGCTCCAGCCCCTCTGAAACCAGCCTTCCATCCCTCCCAGGCTACTCCTGTTCTCTCCTCAGTCTCCACACCACTGAGCCCAGAGCCTGCAGAGTCCCCCTGCTGGTTTTGTGGTGAGGCCTCCAAAACCCCATCCTGGGAGATTTTTGGAAAAAAAATAAGGTCTGTGAAAATGGAAAAATTGTGGTCAAAGTTATTTTCTCCCAAATCTTGCCATGCCGTGACAGAAAAAAGGTCAATATCTTTAAACCGAATGAGGGTGGATTTACATTTGTTAGAAGGAAGAAATATTCTACAATTATGAAAGTGGCATGAAACTGCAGCTGTTTTTCTAGAGAATTGGATGCCCTATCCCAGGAATTGTCCAAGAGCAGGAGCTTTGTGCAGCCTGACCCAGTGAAACCCTCCCCACCCCAAGAACAGAATTCCCATAGTGTGTGTTCTCTGCTGTGCTGGGTGCCCTCACAAGGCTTCTGGCCAGAATGTCTGCTGAGGGCAGCCAGGCTGCTGCAGGGGCAGTGGCCTCACAGCCATCACCATGGCAGCCCTGTCCCCTGGGCCTGGCTCTCCCCTTTCCTCTGCCCCTGCCTTGGCTCTGCTGGCATGAAGAGTTTTGTCATTAATATCTTGTCCCCGAGGTGCTGAGGCCAATGGCTTCCCATTCAGGCTTCTGGAGCAGAAGTGGCTTTTCAAGCCCAGCCAGGAATGAGCCCTGAGGCAGCAGCTCTGCAGTGGTGGCCACCAGGCCAGGCTGCCAAGGGAGGCTTCTGGCCATGGCCTGCAAGCAGCTGCTGCTGCCAAGGTGCCTTTGGTGCCTCAGGCTCTCCCTGGCACAGCTCCCAGCATGGCGCTCTGCCCTTGTGCCCGAGCCCTTCCCTGTGCTGGGGCTGACCCGGGGCTTTTCCTGCAGCGGGACCTGCCCTGCTCATGGCACAGGAAAGGCAGTTCCTGCTGGAGCAGGAGGCTCTGCCTGCAGTGGGCTCCAACAACTCCAGCAAGGCCCTGTTGACTTCAAAATTGCTGCCTAGAGCAGAATATTCTAATTGTTAGAGCTCCAGTGCTGTGGAGGAAATAACTCTGATCAAGATCTTTCTGTCTAATCATGATCAGAATCAATCAGAGCTGTATTTCTAGAAATCTCTCAGGTATTCCATCATTAATCCTGTGGGACAAGTTCAATTCCCCCTGTCCAATCTTTTGCATCTTTCTCAATGTCTGGGGCTGGGATTGGATCCAGCCACTCCCAGTCTCCTCTCTGAGAAGAAATTTTAGAAGTCTAGGGGTTCTGGAGTGTTTTATGGGTTCTGTGGTGGCTGCTGGGTGTCATTTCTCCATCCCATGACTCAGCAGGAGTTTCTTCAAAAAAGAAACAAAGCTTTTGCCTGCAGCTCCCACTGTGCCCATGACAGGAACCCCTGTGAGTGTCCGGGACATCCTGGCTCTTTGGCAGCCTGGGGACTCCTGGGATGTCACCGTGGAGCCCCCGTGAGTTCCTGTGACAGATCGGTGCCTTTGCAGCCCAAGGTGCCCTGGGATGTCACCATGGAATGGCTGTGACTGCCTCTGACCACAGGGCTCTTTACCATCCCCAGAAAGCCCTGGGAGGTCTCCATGGAGCCCCTGTCTCTGCCTGTGACATTCCAGCTCTGGAACAACCTGGAGACTCCTGGAATGTCCCCATGTGTTGCTATAGGACATGAAAGAACACAAGCACACATCGCTGTTGTCATGGTGAAAAAAAAAGGGAAGTTAATTTTCTGACTCTAACATTTATAGTTTCCCAAGAGTGACAGTGGATTGGAGCGTGACAGTGCCACCTCTCCAATGACACTGGACAAACCAAGAGTCCATCAACTTTCTCCTCCTCCATAAAGGAATGCAAAACAATGAGTTATTTACAGCAAGTGTGTGAGAAAGTTCGCTACAAGAATGTCAATATCTTAGAAAATCTTAAAACATCAGGGCGCCTCCCATGGAACCCCTCTGAGTGCCTGTGGCAACTCAGTTCCTTAGCAGGCACCCATCACCAGAACCCATTGCTCTGGACAGTTTCCATGGCAACCCTCCCCAGCCCCCTGTTGCTATGGTCAGTTTCCTGGCAGGGCCAGGAAGAGGGACAGGTGTCTTCCAAGCATTAACGACAGGGAACATGGATCACCAGGGCTCTTCCCAAAGGGGATCCTCCAATGGGGGATGAAGCTGGAGCAGTGCAAGAAGCTTTTTCTGCAGTGGGGGCGTTTGCAGGGCTTCCCTTACCAGTGCCTCAGTTGGTGTTTGGTCAAATGAGAGCTCTGGTTGAAGCTCTTTCCACACTTGGGACACTCGTAGGGCCTCACCCTGGTGTGGATGCACCAGTGGGTAACAAGGCTGATGTTTTCTCTAAAGCCCTTCCTGCACTCAGGGCAGTTGAAGGGCCTCTCCTCTGTGTGAATCCGCTGGTGCCTGACGAGAATGGAGGTGGTGTGAAACATTTTTGGACACTCAAGGCACTTGTAGGGCCGTTCCCCGGTGTGGATGCGTTGGTTGGTGTGGAGAGTTTAGTTCAGGCATGGCTTGAAGAAAAAGGCCATGAAGTCATGCAATTGAGAGAAATGTAACAGGTAGCTGTGAAGCAGTTCCCAGCCTGACTTCTATAAACAATTAGACTCTCTCAGGCATCACTGTATAAACAATAAGGTTCTCAGGCAGTCTTCCCATAACAAGTGTAACACCCTCTCTGGGAAAAGATGGCACCCTGAGAACAGATGTGGAAGTTTTGGGAACCGTTCATATCACAGTGGGAACACTGGTTTTGTTTTGTGTAAACAATCGACGGTGTAGTAAAACATAAGGTGTGGTTAGAGTTTTCTCTGTTAGCCTATCATAAACCTGGATTTTGGAATATGCATGAAGTTGGTTAACACTATTATTTAAGCTGGCTGATCGATCAATAAATTGAGTTCGATGCATCACAGGATTGGTCGTTCTCCCCTCACTTCAACAGGTTGGTGACGAGCTCAGAGCTGCACCTGAAGACCTTCCCACACTCCAAGCACTTGTAGGGATTCTCCCCATTGTGAAGCTGCTTCTATAAACAATTAGACTCTCTCAGGCATCACTGTATAAACAATAAGGTTCTCAGGCAGTCTTCCCATAACAAGTGTAACACCCTCTCTGGGAAAAGATGGCACCCTGAGAACAGATGTGGAAGTTTTGGGAACCGTTCATATCACAGTGGGAACACTGCTTTTGTTTTGTGTAAACAATCGACGGTGTAGTAAAACAAAAGGTGTGGTTAGAGTTTTCTCTGTTAGCCTATCATAAACCTGGATTTTGGAATATGCATGAAGTTGGTTAACACTATTATTTAAGCTGGCTGATCGATCAATAAATTGAGTTCCATGCATCAAAGGATTGGTCATTCTCCCCTCACTTCAACAGGTTGGTGACGAGCTCAGAGCTGCACCTGAAGACCTTCCCACACTCCAAGCACTTGTAGGGATTCTCCCCATTGTGAAGCTGCTCATGCACCACCAGCTCCAAGACGTGGCTGAAGCTCTGTCCACCTTTCTGGCCCAGGGTGGGTCTTTCCTCCTCATAGCAATCCAGGCTGAGTTTGGTGCCCCTCCTCCTGAGGGACCTCTGGAACTTTTCCTCTCCATTGGATTCCTGCACAGTAGAGGCGCTCAAAGTGGCCTCTTCCATGAGGTTCTGCTGTGGGGATTTGTCCTCCCTGGTCTCCATCCTCAGCTTCTTGCCTGTGGGTGGAAGGACAAGGACTGGATGAGATTTGCCTCTGTGCCACAGCGAGGGGGAAAGAGATTCCCCCAGTGCATCCCCGGCAGGATGGCGTTGGCAGTGGGGTTGTCCTGCAGCTGGGGGCCATGCTGGGCTGGGAGATGGAGCAGAAGAGAGGGAGAAAGGGGCACTGACATCCTCCTCACCTGGGTGTCTGGGGATATTGTCGCAGTTTGAATAGACAGGTGTCTGCAAAGGAAGGCAAGAACCTCCCTTAAAATGGAAAAATGTAAACAACCTCCTTCCGAACTCTTATAATTTTGAAATTATGGGGCTCTAGTGCAAAAGATATGGGAATGGGAAAAACAGTTCTATAGCAGGAAAATTAAAATATAAATGCAATAGTACAAAGAAAAAACATTGACAGATTCAGAATACGACCTGACACCATGTGGGGCACAGTGGCGGTGGTAGTCCCAATAAACGGTGGCTACAGTTCGCCTGCAGTGACTGGTGTGGCTCTGTTGATGCAGGGATCCTGTGGGAGGGTGGAGTTTTCCTCTGAAGATCCAGTGGTGGTGGTGTTGGGCCTGGTCTTCCTCCGGGAATCCAGTGGAAAAGGCTGACTCTGGTCTTCCAGCCCTCTGATTGTATCCAGGTAGGAATGCTTGGCTCCTCCCTCTGGGCGGAGCTTCTCACAATGGGATGATGGAATTTTATCTGTCCTGCAGTGGCACTCAATGGCCCCTTAACAGAAGATATCTCCTGGGAGGGAGGATGGGTTGTGGAAGAGATAAAGAAAACTGCCCAATTCACAGAAGGTAACTGCCCCATCAGATAGGAATGGAATACATGCCCCATGTCCAACCTAAGACAGCTGGAAAATGCTTTGCAGCATTCTGTGTCCCTGTGTCTGTGTGCATTTTACACTCAAAGTTCCCCAGATTTCCAAGAGGTTTTCCCTGGGGTTTTGTCTTGTCCCTGTGTCCCTCGGCTCCTCCCTGTGTCACTCTGTCACTGTCACCTCCACACATCTCTGAGCCCACTGGCACCTCCCAGGTTTGCACTGAATCTCTCCCTCCTGCCCTCCAGCACCAGCAATGCCCATGGCAGGGAGCTCAGAGCAGGAGCAGCCAGGCCAGGGCTAATGCCAGGATCAGGAGCACCTGGCAGAGGCAGGAGGAATTCCCCATTCCAGGCGGTGCAAGGGGGGCACCCATGTCCCCTCTCAGCCCCAGGGTAACAGACCAGGGAGGAGATGCCTCAGCTGCCTCAGCTGAATTGCTTCCCTCAGCCCTTGGCCCGGGAAGTCTCTGGCTGGAGCACAACCTCTAGAGGAGAGTTCCCACAAGGAAAACAAAGGAATTGTTTCTTCCCTTTCTCTCATCCCTGCCCCGTGTGCTGATTTTCTTGGCATCTCTTAGCAAAACCAACAAAAAAGCATCTGGGATGAGGTGTTTCCCAGGGTCAGTTCCTAAATAGGGCCAAAGGAAGGTTTTCTGCCAGGGAAAAAGTGACAAATGTGGGATTTGTTCAGACAGTTGAAAACATGACAGTTTCTAAGCACTGGAAATCCAGAGACTATAAAAACAGAGTTTGCAGTTGTAATGGTCTCTCCCTCCTCCCACTGATTTGTCACATCCCAACTCCAAAGGAGCAGATTACGGAAAGAAGACTCCAACATCGGGTGTTGGAGGCCTAATCCCAGAGACAGGAAGAAAGAGTTACATTGGGAAAAGATCTCCAGTTGTTTTCCTATCATAATGACCACAAATAGCTCTGTAGTCCATGTGCAATATCCAGATGAAGAGGCACGTTCCTGGTTTTTAATGCCAAATTGCAGTACTTTGGAACATCTTTCTGGGTGAGAACAAACCACAGGCCAATAATTGACTCACTTCAGTTCGCAAATCAGAAATCATTCAACTTCTACCAAGATGTCTTTCTCTGCAGATGTCCCAGATTGCAAGGCAAGATGGATTCCATTTGGCATCTGTATGGCAGTTTTCCTTATCTCTTCCACAACCACTCCTCCCTCCTGGGGGGACATCTGCTGATAACAGGCTATTGAATGTCACTGCATGGCTGGTAAGAACTACAGCATCCCATTGGGAGATGCTCCGCCCAGAGGGAAGAGCCAAGCATTCTAGCCAGATAGAACCTGGAGATTCTGGAATAGCAGCACAACTTCTCCCCTGGATTTCCCAGAGGAACAGCAGCTGCCTCTTCTTCCACTGGATCTTCAGAGAAAGACTACACCCTTTTCTACAGGACCCCCTGCTCCAACAGAACCTGAAACTCCAGGAGGACTGCAGCCACATTTCCAGTTGGATTGCTACCAGCACCCTGACCAACAGGGTGTCAGGTTGTGTTCTGACTCTGTCAGTGTTGTTTTAATTTACTGCATTGTTTATTTTTTCCTTTTATTTTCTTCCCTATGAAATAACTGTTATTTCCTGTTCCCATACTTTTTATTTTTTGCCTGAGAGCCCCTTAATTTAAAATCATAACAATTCAGAGGGGGAGGGTTCACATTCTCCATTTCATGGGAGGCTCCTGCCTTCCTTAGCAGGCACCTGTCTTTCCAAACCAAGACAGCAGGACAGAAGGCACTTTGATTCCTTTTGTCCCAAGTTTCTCCTGAGTTCATGACTTCACATGAACTGGAATGGTCCCAACAGCACAAAAGCAGCCGCAATGAGCAGAATCAAATCCCCAGGTCACCATTAAATGCACTCGATCCACGCCTTCCACAGCCCGGCATCAATTCCTGCCTCTGCCCCCAGCTCTGGCTCAGCCTGAGGGGCATTGCTCTGGTGTGTGCGGGGCCGGCTCCTGCAGGACACAGCGCTGGGAGCCGCTCTGTGTCCCACAGCTTCGGCATCTCAGGCACCGCTCCACAGCTGCGGGGCTGTGCCACCACTGTTGCATGGCTGCAGTTCCTGTGCCACCACGGTTCCGTGGCTGCAGTTCCTGTGCCACCACTGTTCCATGGCTGTAGCACCTGTGCCACCACTGTTCCACGGCTGGAGTTCCTGTGCCACCACTGTTCTGCTTTTTCCATGCTCACTCCACTGCTGCTCAAAAGCTGTGCTGTGCTGTTTCAGCACGGTTCCTCAGCTCCTGCACCACTGCTCCACTGCTGCTCCAACACTGCTCATCTACCACTGTTCCACTGCTCCTTCTCTGCTCCTCCCCTGCACCCCTGTTGTTCCTCAGCTGCTGCTTCTGTTCTAGCGCTGCTGCCACAGCTGTGGTGTCACAGAGACAGGAACTTCGGGCAGCAACCACTGTGGTGTCACAGAGACTGGGACAACAGGACTGCCACAGCTCTGGTGTCGTGGAGAGGGGAATGTTGGGGTGGCTGCTGCTGTAGTGTCATAGAAGGTACAACTGGGGCTGCCACCACTGAGGTGTCACAGTGAGGGGAACGTTGTGGCTGCCACCACAGTGGTCTCATACACATGAGAATGCTGGGGCTGCCTCTGCTGTGGAGTCATAGAGAGGAGAACATTGGGGCTGCCTCTGCTGTGGAATCATAGAGAGGAAAATGTTGGGGCTGCCAAAGCTGCGGTATCACAGACAGGGGACTCTGGGCCTTCCACTGCTGTGGTGTCACAGAGAGGGGGACTTGGGACTGCCACAACTATGATGTCACAGAGAGGGAAATGTTGGGGCTGACACTGCTAGGGTTCCACAGACGGGATTTCTGGAGCTCCCACCACTGTGGTATCATAGAGAGGGGAATGTTTGGGCTGCCATCCTTGTGGGCTCAAAGACAGGGTAATCTTGGGGCTGCTACCCCTGTGGTTTCCTACAGAAGTCAATGTTGGAACTGCCAACTCAGTGGTATCACAGAGAGGGGAATGTGGGGGAGTCACTACTGTGGTGTCACAAGGGGAGCATTTGGGGCTGCCACCCCTGTGGTGTCACTGAGAGGGCAATATAGGGGTTGCCACTGTGGTGCTGTCATAGAGAGGAGAACGCTGCGGGTGCCACCTCTGTGGTGTCACAGAGAGGGGAACGCTGGGGTTGCAATTTCTTTGGTGTCATAGACAGGGGGACATTGGTATTGCCACTGCTGTCATGTCACAGACAGGGGAACTTTGAGGTTGCCACCACTGGGATGTCACTGACAGGGGCAATGCTCGATCTTGAACATCTGTGGTATCATAGAGAGGAGAACATTGGTGTTGCCACCACTGTTGTGTCACAGATATGGGAACACTGCCAAACCTCCCCTGGTGCTGTGCCCACTCCAGTGCTGCTCCTCTGTGACACTGCAGGTACTCCTGGGGACATTGTCACACTGCAGTGCCTCCTGGGGACATTGTCACATTGTGACAATGGGACTATAGGGGCCCTGTGACACTCCAGGGTCTTGTAGAATCCATGGAACCAAGAGGAGACTGAAACTCTGGGACTTCATGGAACCATACATTGCGATACCTCAGGGCCTCATTCTTTCCAGGAATCCTTGTGACACTGCAGAAATAAATGGAACCAAGGGGACATTGTGACACTGTGGAGTTCATAAAACTGAGGGGATGCTCTGAGACTCTGGTGCCTAAAGATGCTCAGGAGCCGTTGTGACACTGTGGCTTGTGGAACCAAAGGCACACTGTGACACTGTGGGGTCTCATGGAATCCACAGGCCCTTGTGACTCAGTGAGGCCAGTTGGAACCCACAATCCATTGGGATCTCCCAGAACCTTGTGGTGTCCAGGGATCCTTGTGACATTTTGGGGCCTCATGGAACCAAAGGGACACTGGAACACTGTGTGACCTCAGGGAACCAAGGGGACTCAGAGACACTGTGGGGCCTCCTGGCTCTCAGTCACTTCTGAAACTTGTGTCCATCTACAAGGGGGCAAAACTCAGCAGCTTGAGCCTGTTGATCCACAATATTCCCATCTCCATGGAGGGTGTTCTTGCCAGCTATGGTGCTTTGTGTTCTCTCTGTGCTCTCTCGGGGAATTGCATCCTACAGGAGACCCCAACAACTCCAGTAGCTGACACCACAGAGCCTCCTGTGGGGTGCGGGCAGAGGCATCTTTCACTCCATTATGTTGCTCAGAGCCCATCCAAGCTGGAATGTTTCCAAGGATGGGGCATTCACTGGCTCTCCACCAAGGCTAACGGTGAAAGCAGGGCACTGGGGGCAGGCAGCAGGGTGAGCAGACGCTGTGCTGAGTGAACGAGGGAAGAGGATGAATGCAGAAGGCACAGCCCACCAGGAGGCCACCAGGCAGAGCTGTGGAGCCTCCCCAGGTGAGGGTGACCTGCCCAGGGAGTGTCCTGCTGCCACCCAGGACTGTGCTGCCACCCTTGGCAGAGGTTATTGCCCAGCAGGATGTCCCCTGGTCACCCGGGGCCGTGCCACTGCCCCAGGCAGGAGGGCGCTGTCAGCTGAGTGTGCCGTCTCTGGGGTCAGTGCTGGAGGCGCCCCGAGCAGCCTGGCTGTGTTAAATGAGCACCCTGCAGCCCCTCTGTGCCCTGCCATGGCTGCCAAGACTCCTGAAAGCACTGGCTGCTGTGCAGCTGTGCCCTCTGCTGCCCCTTGTTCTGCCCTGCTGGCAGAAACTGCCGCAACCGCCCAAGAGCAGCGCGGGTTGTCAATGGAGCGCGCTGCTGCTGATCCAGAGGGTGGAGAGATGTCATGCTGCAGAGTCACATTGAACAGGTACTCTGCCACTCTGCTGTGCCTTGCTGCCACAGCTGGAACCCCAGAAGCAGCACTTGGTTGCAGCAGGGAGGCTCTTTGCCCCTGCAGCCGCTGCAAGGCACCCAGCTGCCACCACTGTGAGATGCCTTGCTCCTGCAGGACAGTGCCTGGCCATGGAGCGGGGTTTGCTGCCCCTCCACCAGGCCTGCCATACCAGCTGAGATCTCAGAAGCAGTGCCCGGCCCCTGTGAGATTCCAGCTCCTCTGTGCCATGCGGCTGCCCCTGTAGCCATCTCTGCCTGCAGTGGAACCACCTCTCTGTGCTTTGCTGTGACTGGAAGCGCCCCTACAGCTGTGCCCAGCCACGGCGAGACAGTGCCGGGCCCCGGCGGGAGAGCACCCTGCTACTGTAAGGAGGTACCTGGCTGCGGAGCCATTCCTGGCTGCTATGGAGCTGCCCGTGCCTGTTGCCAAGCTGTACCTGGCTGCTGTGAGACTCTCAGCTGCTGTCAACACCTGGCTACCATCAAGCCGTATCTGTCACTCCATGTCCTGCTGTCAACTGCTGTGAAAAGGCGTCAGCCGAGCAGTTCACACGGGGGAGGTCACCAGGGGGGTTCTCTGGGCCGGTGCCCCACCTGGGCCAGCACCCAGCAGCCAGCTTAGAACTGGTGCAAACCAGGGGAATCCGACTGTTTAATTGAAACAAAGCATCACAAAGGCCTGAGGTGGGTGTTGATGCAATGTGATTTCTGCCCAGTGCTCTGAATGTCAAAGTGAAGAAATTCAATGAAATGCAGGCAAGTGGCAGGAGCGACTATGAATCTCCTAAGGCAGTTTTTGAGAGTATAGTTAAAAACCGGGCATTGCTGCAGAGATTGCACTTCCTTGTGGTCCTGCTGGATACCCTGTGTAATGTAACCCAGTCAATCTCTGTCCCAGCACAGAGGCAGTGGGGAACGTTGGGCACCACAACTGAATTGGTTCAGCTGGAGAATAATGGTCCTTCTCGGACGTCCCAGCCAGCTTTCCAGCACGGCTAGCAGTAGGTGGGCACTATCTCTATCTCCGTGGTTCGGGACAGCACCTAAGTCAAACGCTCTGTGCTATGACAGTAGCAGTACCTTGTGGTAGGACATGGCATGGCTTATGGCTACAGTCAGCAGAAATAAGAAGAGAGCACTCTCCAGCTGTGGAGAATGCAGGTTTATTGAATCTCAGGGGAAACCGACAACCGAAGAGGAAGAGGGGGAAGTTGCAACAGCTTATAAGAAGGGAAGGACACAGGGGAGGAGTCAGTCCTTGGATGAATAGGATTGCAGAGGGGAGTGGGATACCAAAGATTGACTTAGGGAGAACACCAATGGGAATAACTTGAGGGTGGAGCTTCGGCCCCTGAGCCAATCACTCGACGCTCTAGTTAGATGTTTCTAGAGAGTTCCAGAGAGAAGGGTGGGAGCGCCAAGTGACGAACAGGGCACCGGGGAGGGATTTGAGACAGGGTACATTTATCTCCAAGGCGACAGGGGAGGAGCTGGGATAACTGGCAGCACAAGGAAGGGGAGGGAGAACCAGGGCAGAACCATTACAAGATAGGGGGGAACAGAACAGTCCAACTTATACAGACCCAACACAACAGTGAGGGATTGCAGGACTGTTTTTTGATTCCTAAGTCAACCAAACCAGATCGCCTCAAGGAAATTAACAACTGGAGACCTATCCCAATCATTTCCATCTTGCTAAGACTGTTCTCCAGGATTTTAACAGCCAAACTGACCAAGGCTTGACCCTCAATCCAAGGCAAACAGGCTTCATAAGAGCAGTGGGATGCTCTGAAAACCTGAAACTCCTGCAAATCATTATTCGGTCACAAAAGGAGAACACAAACCCCTGGGTGTTGTATTTGTGGACATCACCAAGGCTTTTGACACCATAAGCCAGCAGCACATTCTACATGCCCTAGAGCAAAGGGAAGCAGATCGCCACATCGTCAATTTGTTGAGCAATATTGTGAAAAATGTTTTTGTGATTTGTGTCAATCTGCAATGGAATCAGCAAATGCTTGTATCTGCTGTGTGGAAAATGGATGCATTCCTTGGGATAGATACAAGGAAGGGTTTTGAAACTTTCTATAGCCAAATAAAGCTTTGAAATAGGGGAAGTATGGTAAAGAGATGAGGTAGAAAGATGGCTGATGCTTAGAATAAAATAGAGGAACTTGTAAAGCTAAAGGGACTGCAATGTGACTAAATGCTTATATATAATAAAAAGCTTAACAAAATATTGTAGCAGACAGCGGTGAAGGGGCCTCCCTCCAGACGAGCCCAAGAAGGACAGGAAGCCAACAACCACTTGGAAAGATGATGAAATTGCTGATTCCAGCTTACTGATATTTACTCATTTGTATTAACCAAGCACATTGGAAAATGCTTTATAAGCTTAAAAACAGTATATATACTTTACTGAATTTGTAAGTAGTGTGTGCCGTAAGTGGAGCGGTGACTCCTCGGCCACCCAGCGCTGCTTGCTCACCTTCTTTCAAGTCAAAGATATAGAAATAAAATTCGCATTGACTATTGAAATTTTATGTATTAGTATGATCTTTGTGACATGCCAGCATTCCCAGTATGGTCCCAGAATAATCCCAGTTACTTTCAAGCACTCCCAGGATGGTCCCAGTTACCTGCAGCTAGATCAACCCAGTCAGTCCCAGGATTATGCCAGTTGCTCCCAGTGTGCTCCCAGTTGCTCCCAGTCACCCCCAGTCCAGGGATGATGTGCATGGTGTGTTCCCAGTCACTCTCAGAAACTCCCAGTGTTAATCCAGTCAGTCCCAGTACAATGCAGAGATGAGCCCACTGTGGTCCCAGTTGCTGCCAGTATGAACCACTTGTGCCCCACATGGTTCCAGTTTCTCCCTTTCAGCCTGACTTTTGTTCCAGTCTCTCCCAATATATCCCAGTTCCTTCTAGCATATTCCCAGTCACTCCTGGCATAATCTGAGTTCATCCCAGTGGAAGGCCAGTTGCTTCTAATGACCCCCAGTGTGCACCCAGCATGATCCCAGTTCCTCCCACTCGCTCCTGGCATGATCCCACTTGCTCCCAGTATATCCCATTTGCCTCAACAGGGCCACAATTGCACCCAGCAGGCTCCTACTCAGTCCCGGTATGATCCCATATGATCCCATTCACCTCATTGTGATCACAGTCTCCACTAGCAGGGGTCCAGCTGCTCCCAGTAGGATCCCAGTATGATGTCAGTACAAACCCAGTACAATTCCAGTCACTGCCCGTATGATCACAGTACGATCCCAGTACAGCTCACTCCCTCCCAGTGATGAAACTCCTGGGATCCCCCAGCCCTCTCTGCATTTGCCCCTCCCAGATCTCCTGAGTGGAGCCCCAAGGGCTGGCAGCGCCCAGGCAGGGTCCCCAGCAGGACCCAGTATGGATGTTCAGCGCCCAGTTTTCCCAGTTTGCCCCTCCTTTGGCCCAGGCTGGGTTCCCCCCACCCACAGTGGCTGGGAGCAGCCGAGAGCCCCGCGCTGCCCATCCCGACCTGTCCCGGCTCTATCCCCGCTCCTGCCGCAGGCTGCGAGGGCTGTGGGAACGGGGCACCGATAATACAGCGACGTGAGTGGGTCGCTGCTGGTGAGAGAGAGACGAGAATCTTGTTTCTTGATCAGAAGGCTGAATTTATTGATATATGATATCTAATACATTATAGCTATAGTAAAAAGAAATAAAAGAGAACGTTGCAGAGCTGTGCTAGCTAGCTAAGAATAGAAAGAAAGAATCTCTAACAAAGTTGTGTCCAAGGACTCTGGCCCAAGCTTGCACTTTGTGATTTGGCCCCTAATTATAAACATAGGAACATGAGCCAATCAAGGTGCCCCTGTTGCATTCCACAGCAGCTGATAATAATTGTTTATGTTCTCTTCTGAGGCCTCTGCCTTCCAGAAGACACAGAAATCTGAAAGAAAGTATTTCTGTGAAGAAATGTCTGCGATACACCGAGGTTATGGCTGCTGCTGGGGGAGGAGGAGGGAGGGAATGGGAGGAAGAGGAAGATGAGGGACAAAGGAGGATCAGAGAAAGCAGAAGGAACCACAAGGTCTTGCACTCCGTGAATTCGCATCCCCACCCATGGGATCTTCACCCCCGCCATCACGCAGGTGACCGGTGAGGGGGGGAGCTTGGCCCAGATATCCTGGGGGGTTCCCTGGGCGGGTTTTTTTTGAGGGGATGTTTGGAAAATGTAGAACTCCAAGGCTGTGCGGAAAAGGCCCCATGGAGGGACATTGGAGGGTCCCAGTGGCAACTGCTGGCAGAGGCAGCCTGGAGGAGCAGAGCCCTGTGTCCCCCAGGAGCCCAAAGTCGGGAGCCCAGAGAGGGGGGAGTACTGCCATTGGCAGGAGCCTCAAGACCCTGGAGAGGGGAAGGAGGGACTCCTGGGATCCCCTGCACTCCAAAGCAGAGAATTAGGAAAGTAGGGACCCTAGGATCCCAAAACCCGCCAGCATCCCTAAATGAGGAGATGGAAAAAGGGGAAACGTTTTGCTTCTTGGGACTTCCAGCAGCGGAGGGCAGGGACCAAGTAGACAGGGGACCCTTAATCCAAGTGTGACCCACACCAGCTAGGACAGGGGGCAACCCTGAAACACCAAAGGGGAGAGACCAGAGACAGGCAGCTCCTGGGAAGCATTTTCAGGGCTGAACCTTGATGTTTGGGAGGTTTTTATGGAGCACAGATAGCCGGTTACTTCTAGAGATGGACTTGGGCAGAGGGACATTCAATCTCAATCTGTGCTAAACCCTTGTTTCTCCAGAACCAGGATTTTCCATTCCCAATCGTGGTGGCATGGAGGAGAAGGCTGTGAGGAAGATGGAGATGCCTGTCTTAGGTTGCAAGATGTAGCTGGGGGTTTTTCAATTCCCATCTATTAGAAGAGGGGCAGTTATTATCTGTTAATTGAGCAGTTTTCTTTATCTCTTCTACAACCAATGCCCCCTCTGGGAAATATCTTCTCTTAATGGGCCATTGAGTGTCACTATATGACTGATAAAAATTCCATCATCCCATTGTGAGATGCTCTGCCCAGGGGGAGGAGCAAAGCATTCCTACCTGGATATAAGCTCAGCCTTGGAACTCTACAGCCAGCTTTTCCCACTGGATTCTCACAGAAGCAGCTTTCTTATCCACAGAATTCACAGAGGAAGAAGCAGCTTTCTTCTCCACAGAATTCCCAGAGGAAGACCAGACCCAACAACACCACCACTGACCTTCAGAGGAAAGCTCCACCCTTCTACAGGATCCCAACTGAACCACATCTGTAACTGCAGGAGCTCTGCAGCCACCATATAATGGGACTGCTACCAGCACCCTGACCCACATGGTGTAAGGTTATACTCTGATTCAGTTAGTGGGGTTTTTTTGTACAGCTGCATTTGTATTTTTAAATTTTTTCTAGTCAATAACTGTTTTAACTAGTCCCATATTTTTGCCTGAGACCCCCTTAATTTTAAACATATAACAATTCAGAGGGAGCGGATTAATATTTTCCATTTCAAGGGAGGTTCCTGCCTTCCATAGCAGACACCTGTCTTTTCAAACTGAGACTATGCCCCCGGACACCCAGACGGGTGAGGAGGAAGTCAGTGCCCCATTCCTCCCCTCTCCTGCTCCATCTCCCAGCCCAACACGGCCCCGAGCTGCACAACAACGCCGCTGGCAATGCCTTCCTGCCAGGGATGCACTGGGGGGATCTCCTTCCCCTTCCCTGTAGCACAGAGGCAAATCCCATCCTGACCTTGCCTTTCCACCCGCAGGCAAGAAGCTGAGGATGGAGACCAGGGAGGACAAATTCCCACAGCAGAACCTTGTGGAAGAGGCCACTTTGAGAGGCTCTACTGCACAAGACTTCAATGGAGAGGAAAAGCCCTGGAGATCCTACAGGAGGAGGGGCTCCAAACCCAGCCCAGGGTGCTCTGAGGAGGAAAGACCCACCCTGGGCCAGGAAGGTGGACAGAGCTTCAGCCAGGGCTCAGAGCTGGTGGTGCATGAGCAGCTTCACGATGGGGAGAAGCCCTATAAGTGCTTGGAGTGTGGGAAGAGCTTCAGGCAGAGCAGCACCCTGATCTGCCACCAGATGATCCATGCTGGGCAATGGCCCTACAAGTGCTTGGAGTGTGTGAAGGGCTTCAGCTGCAGCTCCGCACTTGTCACCCACCAACGCATCCACACTGAGGAGAAACCTTACGAGTGTTCTGAGTGTCAGAAAAGATTTCACACCAGCTTCCATCTCCTTCTGCATGAGCAGATTCACACAGAGGGGAAGCCCTTCCGCTACCCTGACTGCAGGAAGGGCTTCATCCGCAACTCCCAGCTCATCACCCACTGGCGCATCCACACTGGGGAGACGCCCTATGAGTCTCCCAAGTGTAGAAAGAGCTTCACCCAGAGGTCTCACTTGATCAAACACCAACAGAGGCACCAGTAAGGGAAGCCCTGTAAATGCCCCAACTTCAGGAAAATCTTTTTGTACTGCTCCAGCTTCATCTCCCATTGGACAACCCCCATTGGGATGAACCCTGATGATCCATGTTCCCTGTCATCAATGCTGAGAAGACACCCGTCCCTTTTCCTGTCCCTGCAAATGACATGATGTGGGTCCAAGAACATGAGGGTCTGGCCATGGTTGTGTCATTATATTCTCTCCTACATCAGGTCATTGCTAGGGGTAGGAAAGGGACTGTCTCTCTCCCTCCCCTGAGGAGAAGGGTGTCCTTTCCAGGCAGGAGTGAATATGTGGCTGAGAAGAGACAGTGGTGTTGTAGTTTTCCCTGCAAATAGATTTTCTTATCCCTTCTGTTATCAGTGTTGTTGCTGTTCCTATTTGTTCCTTATCTGTTTGCTGTTCCCAGTAAATTGTTCTTATCCCACACTGGGATCTTTGTCTTCTGTGCTTTCCATGGGAGGTAGGAGGGCAGCGAATGGCAGTGCGGTTTTAGCAGGAGCAGGAAATAGGGAAATCCCATGCCTATACTCTGGCCCATGGAGACCGGAGCATCCCAGCTTGTCCCAGTCCGGGTTGCCATGGCAAAGGCCTTGGGAGCCAGTCCCTGGCTGAGGCTGTGGTGAGAGGGAGTAGAAATTCTCCAGACTCGAAATTCATTTTTATTTAGGTGCATGTTTGAAATGTACATCTTTGAAATGTACATCTTTGAGTTAAGTCTGTAGTTTGAAAACATAGCTATTTAGTCTGACTGCCTGTTCTCATAAGAAGCCTAGGCTCAGAAAAACTGCTTCAGTGAAGGACAGAGATAAGGGGGGGGAGACAGAAAGACTGCTGTGAGAGCAGGTCAACCTGACCCTGGAATTCTTTCTGATAAAGAAGAACTAGCGGCAAATGTGGAAATGGCGTAATTTGTGAAAATGAATATGTATGAACCTATTGTAAAATTGTATGCATTATGTATTTGAGAGGGGGATAAAAAGGGACCTGAAATTCCCAGAAGTATGCATGTCTTTTAAGGAGAGTAATCTCCACATGCATCCAGCGCTGTAATAAACATACCGGCTTTACAAATTTCACAAAATTGTGGAGTTTGGTTTATCTCCACAAAACAGGCACTGGCGAGCCAGGTAGGAGGAATCATCTCTGTCCCCACAGGGGCAGACAGGCATAGACGGACTTCCAAAGCTCACCCTGGGATTTTCCCAGAGGAGCTCTCCTTGTCTTGTTTTGCCTCCTGCGGAGACAGAAAAGGACCTGCTGGTGTGCGGAGGATACTGTATGTATTGAGGGGCCCTCAAGGGAAAAGAGAGATAGGATGGCTGAAAGAGCCACTAAGAGATGTCTGAGTGCTCAGCCTCATTCCTGTGCCTGCAGGCAGACCGGTCGATAGAGCAACTGGGAGACAGGGGTTCACTATCCAATAGAGTGGCTGCTAGTGACCCCGGGGGTGGGCGCCAGAAGGAAGAGCCCCCCTTGGGGTTTGCCACCCCACCTCACCGGGTAAGTGAAAACACGATCAGAGTAGTGGTATTTCAACGATGGCCGGAACACTGGTAGGCGGGTCGCACCGCCGAGCACATGCCCGGCCTCCCACTTATTCTACACCTCTCATGTCTCTTCACAGCGCCAGACTAGAGTCAAGCTCAACAGGGTCTTCTTTCCCCACTGATTCCACCAAGCCCGTTCCCTTTGCTGTGGTTTCACTGGATAGTAGGTAGAGACAGTGGGAATCTCGTTCATCCATTCATGCATATCACTAATTAGATGACAAGGCATTTGGCTATTTTTCAAACACATATAAATAATATATGTTCCTTTTCCGGGTTAAATAAAGATGACTCGTCCAGCTTGGACAAATCCGGTAAATTGGTTCAAATACAGTAAATTGGTCTGACTCAGGTGCTAATTGGTGCGTTATGAATTAAAGTCTTTGTCCCTACTCACTATGAGCCACCTTACTGTCTTGTGGCTTCCTTACGAACCTAGCTACTCTCTAGTTTATTAAAATATAAAAGTGATCCAAAATAAAAAATTGCATACAAAAATCAACATATAAAAACAGCAATAAAAATCTACAAAACATTACAAAGTACAAAAAATGCAAAAATTCACTACCCTGAATCATTTAATCTTCTGGCCCTGCTGGTGAACATATGTACAATGTCCACAGACGATAGGAGCGCTTCTGTGGATAAAGTCTTTGCAACCATTGCTTGCCTCGATTTGGAGAGGCCAAGCGTACTCAAATGTTCTACGTTCCCCTCGTACCACTTCCCCCGCGCTCCAAGGGGAAAGCCCATAAAAACAACGTCCTTTGCATTGGTGAGGCTTCGCACCTCAGTTTCCAAATGTTTTTACATGTTTACTTTCTCTGCAGTGGCTTCTTCCGGACATGTTTTGGAGGCTTCGTATCGTACTGTCGCTTCCACGACAAATGCACGTCCGTCCTTAACAAATATCAGATCTGGTTTGTACAGCTTCTTGATGGTTTCCCTTGTGTGTGGTTCTTTGAACACTACCCAGTCCCTCTTCTTTGCCTCCTCAATAAGCCTTTCACAGATGTGATTGTGCTTCTTGATTCGAGAGTCCTGATTGACTGGGCAGTAGCCAATGATGTGGGTGCGGGTTTCGTTGTCTGCATCATGGTGCCTACAGGCCTTGATGTAATTTTCCTCTCTACCCCGGGAGAGAAATTCTCTCGTGGGGTAGAGGTTGGCCCTAAGTTGTAGTGCAGTGAGGAGTTTCCTGTGAGGTATGCGTCTATAGTATTGGAGCCAATCACTACTAATTTTATCACCTTTAAAGCTTTTAATTTCATGGCCTTGGGACACTAATTTGGTCCATTTCTGGAATTCTTTTCTCCGCCAATCACAAGGCTTAGGAAATTTAGTTTTCAGGGTCTGTGCTTCCCACTCTGAGGTTGTGTCTGCACTGTTAGATGGTTCATTCACCAGTAGTGCTTCCCAAATTGAGGGTATCTTCTCGCTTTCCCCTCCAGCTTGAATACACAATTTCTTATACAGTTGTTCTATTTGATCTTTCTCTAGGAACTCCTTCATTGTTTCATCTGAGGACTGCGCAATCTGGTGCAGTCTCCGGGTGTGTACACTGGGGATCAGTCCCGCCAACTTGGTGACGCCCAAACCGCCGTCCTTCGTGCTCAAGTACAAGATGGCATTGCACGTGCACGGAGGTAGTTGCAACCAGTTCTTGACCACTGTTCAGATCTTCTGGTCAAGGGCTTCAAGGGCCCCTGTTTCATTTCTGAATGGTCAGACAGGTAGATCAGTCGAGGGATGGTGTATATTTTGAGGATATCAAGTTTTTGCAAGGTTTAAATGGAGCTTGATCAATTCATTTGAGCCAGAATTCTAGTTTTGTGGAGAGGTTGGTTTTTGATATCCCAGTCCAGGGGTCAAACTGTAGGCCAAGGTATTTCTCATATTCCCCAGGGTTGATCATGTTCAGGGGTGTGCCGTTGATGGTCCATGCAGTGCAGTTATTGAAGGTGTAAGAGTCTTTTGTGGGCTTGATGTAGAAGCCGTGGCACTTTTCCCCTTGTGTTCTGAGACTGGTGAGATTGCAGAAGGTCTCTAATATCTTGATGTTTGTTTTCCTGTTTTCCCAGGAGTTGCTCAACAAGACCAGATCATCGGCGAATGCCATTGCAGTTATACTACTCTGTCTTGGTGGAATCCTTTACCACTCTCTTCCAGCTTGCACAACAGGGGGTCCATTGCCAGGTTAAATAAAAGGGGTGACAGTGGGTCACCCTGCTTTACTCCAACCTGGATCTGGATTTTGTCTGTGCGTGTATTCATTTTTGTGGTGACATACATACTGAAGTCTTTGTACATATTGTTCATCAGGCCGATGATGTGGGGATCCACTCCCCTCTGCTGCAAAGCATGTATGATGTGATGGTGGCCCACAGTGTCAAAAGTCTTGGCGATGTCCACAAATACAACACCCAGTGGTCTGTGCTCACTTTTGGCAGTCCGAACCATAGTTTGCAGGAGTTGCAGGTTTTCAGAGCATCCTGCTGCTCTAATAAAGCCTCTTTGCCTTGGGTTAGGGGGCACGCTTTGCTCAGCCTTGCTGTTACAATCCTGGAGAACAATCTCAACAAGATGGAATTGATTGTGATAGGCTTCCAGTTATTAATGTCCTTCAAACGTTCCGGTTTTGTAGATTTAGGAATCAAAGCAGTTCTGCACCCCCTCACCATGTCCGGGATCTCCCCAGATGTCAACCATAAGTTGAAGAGCTGAGCCATCTGGGAATACCTGGGATCCATCTTTTTGATGTCCCCAAGAGTAATCCCATCTGGACCTGGAGCCAAGCCCTTTCTTGTTTCCTGCACATTTCTTTCAATTTCTTTGGCCATGATTAAGTCTCTGAAGGTGCTGTTGTCTGCCTTCCCATTAAATTCAAACTCCACGATGCCAGGAAAATTACCAGGTGTTTCCCATCTGGCTTTAACTACTGAGTAAATTTCACTGGGTGATATATCCCAGGACAAACACTCTGCGTCATCCAAAACAATTTTTGCTAGTTTCCCCCTGTCAAGATGGAATAAACACTGAAAGTGAAGGTAATTACCGTTTTTGATCACTCTGTGTTTCATCCAGTTCTGAAACAGCTTTCTTGGTTGCTTCTCCTGGGTCTCCTTCCCATTTTTTCCACGTGTAACATTTCTTATTTGGCTTATTGATTCTAGGCATTGAAAGCAGTCCTGCACTGCCTGATTAATTATTCTGAGCATCTCCTGGCCGTCCATCAATTGCTTGAATGCTCTGGGGAAGTGGTTAATGGCTCCAGCTGAGAAATGTTCCATGATTGCCTTTTGGTAATGAGCCTGCAGCTGCCCCACCCTCTGCTGGTTTCTGGCGACAGTTATCCTTATCAGGGTGTCGTCTTAACTTATCCATTGTTTTCCCTCTGGCAGCTGGCTTCGCTGGCAGATGGTTCTCCCCAGGTCCATTGTCCACGGTTCTTGCCTGGGATTGCTGACTCAACCCAGGTTCCATTCCCATGCCCTCAGCTGCTCTTCTGGTGCGATGACTCATCACAGGTCCTCTGTCAGCTCCATCTGTTGGTTTCCTAGGCAGCAATCTTCTTTTGTCACTAATTTGCTTAGCTGTTTTGGTTGTTATGTGTTCAGCGATAAGTTTATTAAT
The DNA here is from genome assembly GCF_035770615.1 of Melospiza melodia melodia. Taxonomy (NCBI): domain Eukaryota; kingdom Metazoa; phylum Chordata; class Aves; order Passeriformes; family Passerellidae; genus Melospiza; species Melospiza melodia. The sequence continues at coordinate 6,724,067 of NC_086210.1, forward strand.
GTTTTTGTTTCCCTCGAACTGTGCCTCCAGTCTTATCAGCAGTTCTTCCTCCTCTTTTGTCCAGCATCTTTTGTGGGCTCCTCGATTTGATGTTTCTTTCAGTTGGGAAGCAAAGATCCTTTCTTGGTTTCTTATCAATGGGTGTGCCAATCTTTTGTGTTGTCCCAGGCCAATTTTGGTTGTGAAGTCTCTGCCGCATACCTCACAGATCCACTCTCCAGCTGGAACCCTTTCAGTTTCTGGACCCCTGCATTTTGCAAAATGACAAGTAACACTATGATAGTTAATATTTTCCTTTCCACACTTGGCACACCGAAAGCAAACCCTCCTTTTCCTGTGTGACTCCTTTAGATGTTCAATCAGGCTTGACACAGAGTTTACCCGGGTACCACAGCAGGGACAAGGTGGATTTTTGTCAGGAACAGTCACCTTCACGATGTTATCTGGTGACTGCCCTCCATGTTCCCCAGGCACTGGAGGCAATGCCTCTGGTATGCTTTCACTCACCTTTTTGCTGCTTCCCTTACCAAGCACAAATGGTTCACTGTCTCGTAGGAGGCTAGGATCTAAGTCTGAGTGCCCACCAATACCCTGGACAGGCCTACTGGCAGCCCCCAAACCGCCCTCCCTCCAAAGGACAAAATCCAGGTTTTGAGCCATCGAATTAGGACCACATTTATTTAGGTGAGATCGGAGTGGGTGGTCACTCCACTTGGGAGCTCTTTGCCCCTGTCTGCAACCGGGGGGCCAGGTTTCAGGCGATAAGCCACACGGCCTTTACCGAGGAATTTCTTTCACTGAATTTGGTAGGAGTTCATTGGTGTCTTGGCTTGGAAAGACAGGAGTCTGCTAAGGAAGGCAGAAGGATCCCCTGAAATGGAGAATGTAAACCCTCCCCACCCCTCTGAATAGCTATAAATTTCAAATTAAGGGGCTCTCAGGCAAAAATATGGGAGTAAGAAATAACAGTTCTTCAAGGGGGAAAAGAAAAAAAATTTAAAGGATGAAATAAAACAATGCAGTACACCAGAACAACACTGACAGAGTCAGAACCCAACCTGACACCCTGTGGGTCAGGGTGTGGGTGACAGTCCACTTGGAAATGTGGCTGCAGACATCCTGAAGTATCAGGTGTGGTTCTGTTGGAGCGAGGGGGATCTGTAGAGAAGGATGTATTCTTCTTCTGAAGATCCAGTAGGAGTAGAGACAGCCGCTGTTCCTCTGGGGAATCCTGTGGAGAAAGCCGTGCTAGTGTTCCAGAATCTCCCATTATATCTGGGTAGCAATGCTTGGCTCCTCCCTCTGGGCAGAGCATCTCACAATGGGATGGTATAGTTGTTATCAGTCATGCAGTGACATTCAATAGTTTGTTATCAGCAGATGTCCCCTCCAGAGGGAGGTGTGAATGTGGTCACTCAAAGAGAGAGATAAGGCAAACTGCCCACTTGACAAAGGTAATCTGCCATACAGATGGTAATGGAAAACATCTTGCATTGCAATCTTCAACATTATCCACCCCATTTTCTATTTCCATCTGCACCAAAAAAAAAAAAGACAAACAAAAAAAAAAAAAACCTTACACAGAGTTCTCACTTAAGACTAGGTCTCCTTGTTGTACACAACGGCTTTCTCCATCTTTCTGCACTACCCACCAAGTGTAAACAGTCATTGAGCAAAAACAATTCCACGGATGGGTTTGTCTTTGCCTGAGGTGGGATCAATCCAAACAGTCCTTCCTAAAATACCTTTCACATTTACAACAGGGACTTTATATCCACCCACTGTGTGCAGGGGTTCAGACTGGGCAGGACCAGCTCGATTTATGGACCCTCTGGTGTTGACCATCTAGGTGGCTTTTGCTAGGTGTGTTAGCGTTCAGAAACACATAATCATGGAACGATTATATGCGGTGCTTTTTATTAAGAGCTCTGGGTGCCAGGGGTATATTCAACCCAAATCTGACTCCGACCATACATCTGAAATGATCATGTTTTATACTCTATCGTTACATAACTTTCATGTTAATTATTAAACTTATATTGTTCTATTGTATACATAAATTTAGCCCCTCTCTGAATTTCCAACATAGTTTATATGGTTATATAATAATTATATTTAATTACTAAACAATCATCACATCTAACAATTATATAATTTATCATACTGCTTACGCAGGTGCAGTTGATCCGGGAAAGCACAAAGCCTAACATTTTAGATTCTATCTTTAACTTTTTCCAGGGTTCCACTATCAGGTTCATTTCCCAGTTTCTAAAAGTCCCACCCCCCCGCCGAGTGCCTTCAGGGTTGTTTTAAGTAGTCCATTGCACCATTCAACTTTCCCGGCAGCTGGTGCATGGTAGGGGATATGATATATCCATTCAATACCATGTTCCCTGGCCCAGGCGTTGATAAGGCCATTCTTGAAACGGGTCTCATTTTCTGACTCAGTTCTCTCAGGGGTGACATGTCTCCACAGGATTTGCTATTCCAGGCCCAGGATGGTGTACCGGGCAGTGGTGTGAGGCCCAGGGTAGGTCTCCAACCATACTGTGGTGGCTTCCACCATGGTCAGCACGTAGCGCTTGTCCTGGCGTGTCTGGGGCAGTGTGATGGAGTCATCCTGCCAGGCCTCCCCATACTTGTACTTGGACCACCGCCCACCTTACCAGAGCAGCTTCACTCACTTGGCCTGCTTGATGGCAGCACATGTCTCAGTCATGGATAACCTGTGATATACTGTCCATGGTTAGATCCACCCCCCGTGCCCACTTATAGGTGGCATCTCTACCCTGATGACCTGAGGCATCATGGGCCCATTGAGCTAGGAACAACTGCCCCTTATGTTTCCAATATAAGTCTGTCTTTGACACCTCTATCTTTGCTGCCTGATCTACCTGCTCGTTGTTTCGGTGTTCCTCATTAGCCCGACTCTTGGGGACATGAGCATCCACATGGTGGACTTTCACAGGTAGCATCTCTAACCGAGCGGCAATGTCTTTCCACTCATCAGCAGCCCAGATCGGTTTCCCCCTACGCTGTCAGCTGGCCTTTTTCCACCTTTCCAGACAGCCCCAAAGAGCATTGGCTACTATCCATGAATCAGTATAAAGATAGAGCTTTGGCCATTTCTCTCTCTCAGCAATGTCCAGGGCCAGCTGAAAAGCTTTGAGTTCTGCAGGTTGACTTGATCCACCTTCTCCTTCGGTAGCTTGTGCAACCTGTCGGGTGGGGCTCCATACGGCTACTTTCCACTTCTGGTTCATCCCTATGATGAGACAGGAATCATCAGTGAAAAGAGCATAGTGTGTTTCCTCTGGGGGCAGTTGGTTATATGGAGGAGCTTCTTCAGCACGTGTCACTGATTCTTGATCCTCTTCATCAGTCAGACCAAAGTTCTCACCTTCGGGCCAGTTTGTAATTATCTCCAGAATCCCAGGGCGATTCAGGTTTCCAGCACGGGTGTGCCGTGTGATAAGAGCAATCCATTTACTCCAGGTAGCATCAGTGGCGTGGTGGGTGGAAGGAACCTTGCCTTTGAACATCCACCCCAGCACCGGTAGTCGAGGTGCCAGGAGTTGTTGTGCTTCCATGCCGATCACCTTTGAGGCAGCCTGGACTCCTTCACAGGCAGCCAAGATTTCCTTCTCTGTGGGAGTGTAGTTGGCTTCGCACCCTCTGTAGCTTCGACTCCAGAATCCCAGTGGTCGGCCTTGAGTCTCCTTGGGCACCTTCTGCCAAAGACTCCAGGACAGGTCATGGTTCCTGGCTGCAGAGTAGAGCACATTCTTCCCCTCTGGTCCTGTCCTGACTGGGCCAAGGGCAACCACATGAGCGATCTCCTGCTTCATCTGGGCAAAGGCTTGTTGCTGTTCAGGACCCCAGTGCAACTCCTTCTTTGTGCAGGTAAAGAGGGCTCACAACCTGGACTGTATTTGGGAATGTGCATTCTCCAAAACCTATGGCACCCAGGAAAGCTTGTGTTTCCTTCTTGCTAGTTGGCAGAGACATTGTGGTGATTTTGTTGATGACCTCAGTGGGAATCTGATGCCGTCTGTCTTGCCACTTCACTCCCAGGAACTGGATCTCTCAGGCAGGTCCCTTGACTTTGCTCTTCTTGATAGCAAAGCTGGCTTCTAGCAGAATCCTGATGATCCTTTCTCAAATACTTCCATTGCCGTGTTCCCCCACACAATGATGTCATCCATGTACTGCAGGTGTTCTGGAACCTCACCCTTTTCCAGTGCAGGCTGGATCAGTCCATGGCAGATGGTGGGGCTGTGCTTCCACCCCTGGGGCAGTCAGTTCCAGGTATACTGCACTCCCCTCCAGGTGAAAGCAAACTGAGGCCTGCATTCTGCTGCCAGAGGAATGGAGAAAAATGTGTTAACAATGTCAATGGGGGCATACCACTTTGCTGCCTTGGACTCCAGCTCGTACTGGAGTTCCAGCATGTCCGGCACAGCAGCGCTCAGTGGTGGAGTCACTTCATTCAAGCCACAATAGTCCACAGTCAATCTCCATTCTCTGCCAGACTTGCGCACAGGCCAAGTGGGGCTGTTGAAGGGTGAGTGGGTCTTGCTGACCACCCCTTAGCTCTCCAGCTCACGGATCATCTTGTGGATGGGGATCATGGCATTTTGATTCATCCGATACTGCCGGTGGTGCACTGTCAAGGTGGCAATTGGTGCTCTTTGCTCTTCCACCTTCAGGAGTCCTACTGCAGATGGGCTTTCTGATAGTCCAGGCAAAGTGTTCAACTACTTGATGTTTTCTGCCTCCACAGCAGCTATGCCAAAAGCCCATCTGAGTCCCTTTGAGTCTTTGTAATAACCATTCAAGAGGAAATCTATGCCCAGAATACACGGGGCCTCTGGGCCAGTCACCATAGGATGTTTTTTCCACTCTTTCCCAGTCAGGCTCATCTCGGCTTCTAACAGGGTCAATTGCTGTGATCCTCCCGTCAGCCCGGCAATGGAAATAGGTTCTGCCCGCACATGTCCTGATGGTATTAGGGTACACTGCACAGCAGTATCAACTAAAGCATCGTTCTTTTGTGGTTCTGATGTGTCAGGCCATCAGATCCACACCGTCCAGAAAATCCGGTTTTCCCGTGCCTCTCCATGGCTGGAGGCAGGGCCCCTCTAACCCTGGGTATACATGGTAGAGGTACCTTCCAGGGGATCTGACAGATCATACTCAGCAGCTCGGTCATGGGAGGTTGAGGCTACCTTCACTTCACTGGAGTTCCCTTGATTTGTGTTTCCCTCCTTGAGCTGACGCACCCGTGCTGCCAGGACAGAAGTGGGTTTTCCATCCCACCTTCCCATGTCTTCCCCATGGTCACGCAGAAAAACCCTCAGGTCAGCCCATGGGGTGTACCCCCCATCTCTCTAGCTGGGGAACATTGGGCTCTGACTCTGGCACCTGTGAATTGTACAGTGCCATGTGGGAACTGTTCCTCCTCACCTCTTCCCTCACCACCTCCCTCATCTCCTCTTTGAGGTCCTTAATCACAGCAGAGACATGAGCCTGCATCAGTCCATTGATCATACTTCCATAATGCCTAAGATTGTTGGCCACAGAACCCACTGTGTCTCAGTTGGTGTCGGCATTAATTGTTGCAATAAAGGTGGTGTATTGAGATGGCCCCAGATTTGCCAGGCTCCACAACATTCTCCCTGTGCACCTGATTTTGTCAGGGTCATTATCATGCTGTCTATCCCTCCCAAAGAGCACCTCCAATACTGCCACTTCTCTCAGCTGTTGGATCCCTTCCTCAAGAGTCTTCCAGCACATTCTATGGTGCTGCTCCTGCATTCTTTCTCTGTGAACAAACCTCTCTCTGACACTTCGTAAAAGCCACACCCAGAGGGAAAGGGACCCTGGCTCCCTTACAAAAATCTGATTGATACCTGAGTCCTGGCAAGGGTCCCAAATTCCTTGCCTCACCACTATCCAGCTGCAGGCCTGTACCCATAAGGTTCCAGACCCGAAGTAGCCAGGTTGTAGAAGTCTTACCTCTCTGTCGTACAATGTCTTTGTGCAGATTACGGAGACTTTCGTACGCCAGGGACTCGGGGATGATTGCAACCTCTGGCTCCCCTGTGGGTTGTGAGGGCCCTCCCCTATCTGGGTGCTCTGCTTTCATCTTAGATCTCCTTGTTTCTACAGGGACAACTGCTGCTGGCTGTGTCTGCCTTTGCAATTCAGCTGGAAACCTGGACAGTTGTAACATCTGTGGGTTCTGCTGCTGCACTATTAGACTTTCCCTCTTCAAGGCAGGGAGAGGTTTCCTCACCAGCTGGGGAAGTGTATTCCTTCAGCATCTGGCCCATCTCATGTTTCTCCTTCACCAGACCCCCCCACCCAATCTGGGTAGTTCACATCTGGGGTGGGCTGTGGGGCAGGGTCAGGCTCTGGGGCAGCAGCATCCCTAGACTCTGGTGGCATGTTAGATTCTGGGGTAGGTGTCAGGGTGGTTATCCAAGTAAGTCACCCCTTCTCTCTAAATGCTAAATAGAGCAGGCTTATCAGCAACACTAGCCACTGTATGATATAATTAATATTCAGAGTGGAACTGAACCCTTCAAAAACTGGTGGGGAGGACCCAAAGAAATGGCTAAAGGGTTGGGAGAAGATTTTGCCCAGTATCATTTCCTTACAGCAGGTGCCATTAATAAAGTAACCCCAAAACCATACAGTTAGTGTGTGATAGCTGTGAATCCATGTGCCTGTTGTCCAGAAGAAGTTAAAAATCCATTAATTCCTCACCTTATTCACCCATAAAACAATCCAGATAACAGACACAGAAGCCTTGGTTATAGGACCCATGTTTAGATGAGGGCCTACAAATGGGAGAAATACAGCCATGATCACATGCCACCCAAACCAGGGCAAGCTGGACCACATGGTGTCACTTAATGAGGTTTCTATAGCCACACACAAAAATTAGATTACTCAAGAGCTGTTATTCCCTTTTTTGTTTCTGTGCCCTCGAACCTCACATTGGGCGCCAAAATCTGTCTGGGTTTGGAAAGACAGGTGCCTGCTAAGGAAGGCAGGAGCCTTCCCTGAAATAGAGAATGTAAACCCTCCCCACCCCTCTGAATTACTATAAATTTTGTATTAAGGGGGCTCTCAGGCAAAAATATGGGAGCAGGCACATGGATTTGCTCACACAAATTAATGCTCGCACATCAATTTGCTCACCAAATTGATGATGTGGGGATCTGCTTCCCTTTCCTGTAGGGCATGTAGATAGTGCTGCTGGCTTATGGTGTCAAAAGCCTTGGTGATGTCCACAAATACAATACCCAAGGGTTTGTGTTATCCTTCTGTCAACTGAATTATGATTTGCAGGAGTTTCAGGTTTTCAGAGCATCCCACTGCTCTTATAAAGCCTCTTGGCCGTGGGTTGAGGGGGCAAGCCTTGGTCAGTGTGGCTGTTAAAATGCTGGAGAACAGTCTTAGCAAGATTGGATCTGGATGGGTCTCCAGTTGTTAATGTCCTTTAGGCGCTCTGGTTTGGTAACTTAGGAATCAAAACAGTCCTGCAATCCCTCACCATGTCTGGGATTTTTCCTGATGTTAACCATAAGCTGAAGATCTCCATGGTCCAGGAGTTCTCTGGGTCCATCTTCTTGATGTCCCTTAGAGTTATCCCAAACTGGGAGCTGAGTATTTGCTCATCTCCTGCCCATTTTTCTCAAATTCTTTTGCTGTAATTAATTCTCTGAAAGCACCATTGTCAGCTTTCCCATTAGTTTGGAAGTTCCCAAGGCTATCAAGTGTTCTCATATGGCTTTTAAAACAGAAATGTTCGATGGGTATGATTTCACAGGACAAACACTGTGTCATTCAGGATAATTTTAGCAAGTTTTCCCCTATCTAGATGGAGCAGGTCCTGGACGAAAAGAAAATTACCTTTCTTAACTGCTCTTCTTTTCATCCATTTTTGAAAAGGTCCTGTTGTTCCTTTTTCCTGGGTCCCCATTTTTTCCTTCTCTCTGGTTGCTATCCTTATCTGGCTGATTGATTCAAAGCATCAGAAGCATTCCTGTGCTGATTGACTGACTGTTGATTGCATCTCCTGGCCATCTAGGAAGTGCTTGAATGCCTGTGGGAAGGTGTTAATTGTCCCAGCTGATACCATTCACTGGGGGTTCTGAGATAATGGGTCTGCAGCTGCCTCTCCCTCTGTCACTTGCTGTTTCCCAGCTGTGTTATCCTTATCAGGGTGGTGACTCATCTTGGGATGTGTTTTCCTTCCAGCAACTGCTCTCCCAAGCATCTGACTCCTCCCAAGATCTTTGTCCAAGTCCGTTCTCAGGCCCTCATGTGGTCTCTTGGTTTCTTTCTCATCCCTGTTTCTTTATCTACATCCTCAGCTGGTTTCTTGGGCAGCAATCTCCTTTTGTCCTTGCTTTGTTTATCTGTTTTGCTTGTGATGTGTGTCCTGCAATGAGTTTATTGATGTTCTTGTTCCCCTCAAACTGAGCCTCCAATCTTATCAGTAGTTCTTCCTCCTCTTTAGTCAAGCATCTTTTGTGGGCTCCTTGGTTGGAAGTCTCTTTCGGGTGGGAAAGCAACCCTTTTCTGATTTCTAATCAATAAATGTGCCAATCTTTTGTGTTGTCCCAGAACAATTTTCATCTTGAAGTCCATGCTGCATTCCTCACATATCCACTCCCTGCCTGGAGCCATTTCTGCTGTTCCCCTGCATTTAGGAAAGTGACAAACAATACTATGATAATTACTCTACTCTTTTTCACATTGAGCACACTGAAAGCAAACCCTCCTTTTCCCATGGGTTACCCTCAGATGTTCAATCAAGCCCAACACACAGTTCACCTGCTGGGTACCACAGCAAGGACAAGGTGGATTTTTTATCAGGAACCGTCACAGTAAGGATGTCTTCCAGTGTCTGTTCCCTGCAGTTCTCTGTCTGAGCTGGGGATGTCGCTGGCTTGGTGTTGTTCTCTTGCTCAGCAGATGATGTTTCTGGTTTGCCCTCCATCTCACAATTGCTGTTTCTCTTCCTGTTGTCAAGCACAAACGATTCACAGTTCCTCAGAAGGCAGGTCTTCAGTCCCACACTTGGCCGTGGTGCAAGCTGTTCATAGACTTCAGGCAGCCTGCTCAAACCCTCCCAGCTTGTGGGAAAATGAACACATTCAAAGTTATTCACTAAAAACTCTGATCTATAAAACCTCAAACTCACCAGCATAGCCAATCCGTGATCTGCCAAAATGGAGGGTTCTGATGGTAAACTTTTCGGCATTAGGTCTACCCAGTTTTTAGACAAGAGGTCTACCTGCTTTTTAGAAAATAAAGACTTCAAATTTCCCTTACAAAATTGAGACAAATTGTCCACTTTAAAACCCTGGGACACCAAGGCTACCTAGTCACATTTAGAGGTTTGGTTTTAAAGTGGCTCCCCATTTTATGGATCTGGATAGTAAATTTGCCACAATTTTAGGAGAGGTAGAATAAGAAAGATAGTGGATCCCCAAGGACGTAGCAATCTTTTCCCCACTTTCAAACTCTGATGTTGCAGTGTGATGTTGGAATTAAATCCCAATACTCTGGAGCCAGGTTTTGGGCAAAAAGCCACACAGCTCTTACTGTAAATTTGTTTCAGGAGGATGAAATTTCAACAGGAGGATGTTGAACTGGCCATCCCCACTGCCTCTGTGCTGGGACAGAGATTGACTGGGTTACATTACACAGGGTATCCAGCAGGACCACGAGGAAGTGCAATCTCTGCAGCAATGCCCGGTTTTTAACTATACTCTCAAAAACTGCCTTAGGAGAGTCATAGTCGCTCCTGCCACTTGCCTGCATTTCATTGAATTTCTTCACTTTGACATTCAGAGCACTGGGCAGAAATCACATTGCATCAACACCCACCTCAGGCCTTTGTGATGCTTTGTTTCAATTAAACAGTCGGATTCCCCTGGTTTGCACCAGTTCTAAGCTGGCTGCTGGGTGCTGGCCCAGGTGGGGCACCGGCCCAGAGAACCCCCCTGGTGACCTCCCCCGTGTGAACTGCTCGGCTGACGCCTTTTCACAGCAGTTGACAGCAGGACATGGAGTGACAGATACGGCTTGATGGTAGCCAGGTGTTCCACAGCAGCTGAGAGTCTCACAGCAGCCGGGTACAGCTTGGCAACAGGCACGGGCAGCTCCATAGCAGCCAGGAATGGCTCCGCAGCCAGGTACCTCCTTACAGTAGCAGGGTGCTCTCCCGCCGGGGCCCGGCACTGTCTCGCCGTGGCTGGGCACAGCTGTAGGGGCGCTTCCAGTCACAGCAAAGCACAGAGAGGTGGTTCCACTGCAGGCAGAGATGGCTACAGGGGCAGCCGCATGGCACAGAGGAGCTGGAATCTCACAGGGGCCGGGCACTGCTTCTGAGATCTCAGCTGGTATGGCAGGCCTGGTGGAGGGGCAGCAAACCCCGCTCCATGGCCAGGCACTGTCCTGCAGGAGCAAGGCATCTCACAGTGGTGGCAGCTGGGTGCCTTGCAGCGGCTGCAGGGGCAAAGAGCCTCCCTGCTGCTACCAAGTGCTGCTTCTGGGGTTCCAGCTGTGGCAGCAGGGCACAGCAGAGTTGCAGAGTGCCTGTTCAATGTGACTCTGCAGCATGACATCTCTCCACCCTCTGGATCAGCAGCAGCGCGCTCCATTGACCACCCGCGCTGCTCTTGGGCGGTTGCGGCAGTTTCTGCCTGCAGGGCAGAACAAGGGGCAGCAGAGGGCACAGCTGCACAGCAGCCAGTGCTTTCAGGAGTCTTTGCAGCCACGGCAGGGCACAGAGGGGCTGCAGGGTGCTCATTTAACACAGCCAGGCTGCTCGGGGCACCTCCAGCACTGAGCCCAGGGACGGCACACTCAGCTGACAGCGCCCTCCTGCCTGGGGCAGTGGCACGGCCCCGGGTGACCAGGGGACATCCTGCTGGGCAAACACCTCTGCCAAGGGTGGCAGCACAGTCCTCGGGGGCAGCAGGGCACACCCCGGGTGGGTCACCCTCACCTGGGGAGGCTCCACAGCTCTGCCTGTTGGCCTTCTGGTGGGCTGTGCCTTCTGCACTCATCCTCTTCCCTCGCTCACCCAGCACAGCATCTGCTCTCCCTGCTGCCTGCCCCAGAACCCTGCTTTCACCGTTAGCCTTGGTGGAGACCCAGTGAATGCCCCAGCTTTCCCCTCTTTGTGACACTGCAGCTGTGGAAGCCCCACATCCCTCTCTCTCTGACACCACACCAGTGGCTGCCCCAACCTTCCCCTGTCTGTGATACCACAGTGTTGGCAGCCCCAAAGTTCTCCTCTCTATGACATTGCAGAGGTGGCCAGCCAAAGTTCTGCTCTCTATGGCAGCAACACAGTGGCAGTTCCAACATTCCCCTCTCTGTGACTCCAACATTTGCAGACCTAGTGTTTCCCTGTCAGTGACACCCCAATGGTGGAAACCGCAGTGTTCCCCTCTCGGTGACATGACAGCAGTGGCAATACCAATGTCCCCCTGTCTATGACACCAAAGCAATTGCAACCCCAGCGTTTTCCTCTCAGTGACACGACAGAGGTGGCAGCGCCAAATACTCTCCTGTCTGTGACACCACAGCAGTGACTCCCCCAGCATTCCCCTCTCTGTGATACCACTGCATTGGCATTCCCAACATTGACTTCTCTGTGGCACCACAGCAGTGGCAGCCCCAAGATTACCCTGTCTTTGAGCCCACAAGGATGGCAGCAACAACATTCCCCTCTCTGTGACACTACAGCAGTGGAAGCCCCAGTGTTCTCCTCTCTATGACAACACTGCACTGGCAGACCCAGTGTTCCTTTTTATGGCACCACAGCAGCAGCTACCCCAACATTACCCTCTCTGTGACACCACAGCTGTGGCAGTCCCGTTGTCCCAGTCTCTGTGACACCACAGCAGTTGCTGCCCGAACGTTCCCCTCTCTATGACGCTGCACCTGTGGCAGCAGCACCAGCACAGAAGCAGCAGCTGTGGAACAGCAGGAGTGCAGGGGTGGAGCAGAGAAGGGGCAGTGGAACAGTGGTAGATGAGCAGTGTTGGAGCAGCAGAGGAGCAGTGGTGCAGGAGCTGAGGAACCGTGCTGAAACAGCACAGCACAGCTTTTGAGCAGCAGTGGAGTGAGCATGGAAAAGGCGGAACAGTGGTGGCACAGGAGCTACAGCCATGGAACAGTGGTGGCACAGGAGCTACAGCCATGGAATGGTGGTGGCACAGGAACTACAGCCATGGAACACTGGTGGCACAGGAACTACAGCCCTGGAACAGTGGTGGCACAGGAGCTACAGCCATGGAACCGTGGTGGCACAGGAACTACAGCCATGGAACAGTGGTGGCACAGGAACTACAGCCATGGAACAGTGGTGGCACAGGAACTACAGCCATGGAGAAGTGGTGGCACAGGAACTACAGCCATGGAGCAGTGGTGGCACAGTCCCGCAGCTGTGGAGTGGCGCCTGAGATGCCGAAGCTGTGGGACACAGAGCGGCTCCCAGCGCTGTGTCCTGCAGGAGCCGGCCCCACACACACCACAGCGATGCCCCTCAGGCTGAGCCAGAGCTGGGGGCAGAGGCAGGAATTGCTGCTGGGCTGTGGAAGGCGTGGATCGAGTGCATTTAATGGTGACCTGGGGGTTGGATCTGCTAATTGTGGCTTTTTTTGTGCTTTTGGGACATTCCAGTTCATGTGAAGTCATGAACTCAGGAGAAACTTGGGACAAAAGGAATCAAAGTGCCTTCTGTCCTGCTGTCTTGGTTTGGAAAGACAGGAGTCTACTAAGGAAGGCAGAAGCCTCCCATGAAATGGAGAATGTAAACCTCCCTGCCTCAAAATTGCTACAAATTTTAAATTAAGGGGCTCTCAGGCAAAAAAATATGGGAGCAGGAAATAACAGTTATTTCATAGGGAAGAAAATAAAAGGATAAAATAAACAATGCAGTAAAGTAAAACAACTATGGCAGAGTCAGAACACAACCTGACACCCTTTTGGTAGCAATCCAACTGGAAATGTGGCTGCAGTCCTCCTTGGAGTGTCAGGTGTGGTTCTGTTAGATCAGGGGGTACTGTAGAAAAGGGTGTAGTCTTTCTCTGAGGATCTAGTGGAAGAAGAGGCAGCTGCTGTTCCTCTGGGAAATCCAGGGGAGAAGCTGTGCTGCTATTCCAGAATCTCCAGATTCTATCTGGCTAGAATGCTTAGCTGTTCCCTCTGGGCAGAGCATCTCCCAATGGGATGCTGTAGTTCTTACCAGCCATGCAGTGACATTCAATAGCCTGTTATCAGCAGATGTCCCCCCAGGAGGGAGGAGTGGTTGTGGAAGAGATAAGGAAAACTGCCATACAGATGCCAAATGGAATCCATCTTGCCTTGCAATCTGGGACATCTGCAGAGAAAGACATCTTGGTAGAAGTTGAATGATTTCTGATTTGCGAACTGAAGTGAGTCAATTATTGGCCTGTGGTTTGTTCTCATCCAGAAAGATGTTCCAAAGTACTGCAATTTGGCATTAAAAACCAGGAATGTGCCTCTTCATCTGGATATTGCATATGGACTGCAGAGCTATTTGTGGTCAATATGGTAAGAAACCAACTAGAAATCTTTTCCTGATTTCACTCTTTCTTCTAGTCTCTGGGATTAGGCCTCCAACACTCCCTGCAGGTCTTCTTTCCATAATCTGCTCCTCTGGAGTTGGGATGTGACAAATCAGCAGTGGGAAAAGGGAGGACAACGGACCATTACAACTGCAAACTCTGATTTTTATAGTCTCTGGATTTCCAGTGCTTAGAAACTGTCATGTTTTCAACTGTCTGAACAAATCCCACATTTGTCATTTTTCCCTGGCAGAAAACCTTCCTTTGGCCTTATTTAGGAACTGACCCTGGGAAACACCTCATTCCAGATGCTTTTTTGTTGGTTTTGCTAAGAGATGCCAAGAAAATCAGCACACGGGGCAGTGATGAGAGAAAGGGAAGAAACAATTCCTTTCTTTTCTCTTCCTTGCGGAAACTCTTCTCTAGAGGTTGTGCTCCAGACAGAGACTTCCCAGGCCAAGGCCTGAGGGAAGCGATTCAGCTGAGGCAGCTGAGGCATCTCCTCCCTGGTCTGTAACCCTGGGGTTGGGAGGGGACACGGGTGCCCCCCTTGCATCGCCTCGAATGGGGGATTCCTCCTGCCTCTGCCAGGTGCTCCTGATCCTGGCATTAGCCCTGGCCTGGCTGCTCCTGCTCTGAGCTCCCTGCCACGGTCATTGCTGGTGCTGGAGGGCAGGAGGGAGGGATTCAGTGCAAACCTGGGAGGTGCCAGTGGGCTCAGAGATGTGTGGAGGTGACAGTGACAGAGTGACACAGGGAGGAGCCGAGGGACACAGGGACAAGACAAAACCCCAGGGAAAACCTCTTGGAAATCTGGGGGACTTTGAGTGTAAAATGCACACAGACACACAGACACAGAATGCTGCAAAGCATTTCCCAGCTGTCTTAGGTTGGATATGGGGCGTGTATTCTATTCCTATCTGATGGGGCAGTTATTTTCTGTTAATTGGGCAGTTTTCTTTATCTCTTCCACAACCCATCCTCCCTCCTCGGAGATATCTTCTGTTAATGGGCCATTGAGTGCCACTGCAGGACTGATAAAATTCCATCATCCCATTGTGAGAAGCTCAGCCCAGAGGGAGGAGCCAAGCATTCCTACCTGGATACAATCAGAGGGCTGGAAGACCAGAGTCAGCCTTTTCCACTGGATTCCCAGAGGAAGACCAGGCCCAACACCACCACCACTGGATCTTCAGAGGAAAACCCCCCTGTTCTACAGGATCCCTGCTTCTACAAAACCACACCTGTCACTGCAGGAGGACTGCAGCCACCGTTTATTGGGACTGCCACCGCCACCGTAACCCATACGGTGTCAGGTCGTATTCTGAATCTGTCAGTATTTTTTCTTCGTACTATTGCATTTATATTTTAATTTTCCTGCTATAGAACTGTTATTCCCATTCCCATATCTGTTGCCTTAGAGCCCCATAATTTTAAAATTATAACTGTTCAGAAGGAGGTTGTTTACATTTTCCATTTCAAGGGAGGCTCCTGCCTTCCTTAGCAGATACCTGTCTATTCAAACTGAGACAATGCCCCAGGATACCCAGGCGGGTGAGGAGGAAGTCAGTGCCCTGTTCCCCCTCTCTCCCGCTCCATCACCCAGCCCAGCATGGCCCCTGGCTGCAGGACGACCCCACTGCCAATGCCGTCCTGCCGGGGAAGCACTTGGGAGTTGTCCTTCCCCTTCCCTCTGGCACAGAGGCAAATCTCATCCTCTCTTTGTCCTTCCTCCCCCAGACAAGGAGGTGTGGATGGAGACCAGGGCAGACAAATCCCCACAGCAGAACCTCACGGAAGAGGCTTTTTTGAGCAGCTCCATGGCACAAGAATCCAATGGGGAGGAAAAGTCCCAGAGGTCCCTCAGAAGGAGGGGCTCCAAACCCAGCCCAGGGTGCTCTGAGGAGGAAAGACCCACACTGGGCCAGGAAGGTGGACAGAGCTTCAGCCAGGGCCCGGTGCTGGTGGTGCATGAGCAGCTTCACGATGGGGAGAAGCCCTACAAGTGCTTGGAGTGTGGGAAGAGCTTCAGCCAGAGCAGCACCCTGATCCGCCACCAGATGATCCACACCGGGCAATGGCCCTACGAGTGTGAGGAATGTGAGAAGGGCTTCAGCTGCAGCTCAGAACTCATCAGGCACCAACGCATCCACACTGGGGAGACGCCCTACAAGTGTCTCCAGTGTGGGAAGAGATTTTGGATCAGCTCCCATCTCATCCTGCATGAGCAGATTCACACTGAGGAGAGGCCCTTCCGCTGCCCTGACTGCGGGAAGGGATTCCAACGCAACTCCCACCTCATCATCCACCAGCGCATCCACACCGGGGAGAGGCCCTACGAGTGTCCCCAGTGTGGGAAGAGCTTCTCACACAGCTCTACCTTGACCCGACACCAACACAGGAACCAGTAAGGGAAGCCCTGCATGTGTTCCAACTGCAGGAGGAGCTTTGTGCACTGGTGCAGCTTCATCCCCATGGGAGGACCCACATTGGTCAGAACACTGGTGACCCACATTCCCAGTGATCCATGTTGGGAGGACACCTGGCTGGTTATCCTTTTGGCCCTAATTTTCTTCTGATTTCTCTTTATCACTTAAAAACACCTGAAATAGGACTAAAATGAAAGTAATTGATCAAGGATGTCTAAAGTCCCGCCATTTAACAGGTGTTTAAGGTGGAATTTATGGTTTGTGAACATTTGTTGTGTAGGATTTGTGGGTTCTTGGGGGATTTCAGCAAGTGTTCTCCATATCTTTGCACTCCAGAATTCCAGATAGATTGGTCTGTCACCTCAAAATGATTCAATCCCATTGAAAACACCTCCATTTTACCCCAAAATTGACCAATCCATGTCAAAATGCCTTATTCCCACCTAAGAAAAACTCAGTCCCATGACAAATCTACTTGATTCCACAATGTCCAGGGTGAGATGGGGTTGGAAGGAGATTGGGAGAAGTGGCATCCAAATTTGAGGGTGTGGGATTGGGATTGTGTGGGGCTGGATGTGTGGCCTGTATTTTGATAGTAAATAAAACTTTCAGAATTACTGACTTCTGTCCCATGCATTTTTTGTCAGTTCCAGTTTGTTTTTCAGAGTGCCACCTTCGCAGCTGATTGCGTTTGTGCCCTTCTTTCTCTCCTGCCTTTCTTTGCCTGCTCTGTTTCTCTCTCAGTGTCTCTCTTGACCATGGGCAGCTCCCACCAAAGACCCTGCCTGATTTATTTCCCAATCCAGGAGCTACAACAACCACGGATGAAGCTATGAAGGCTGGCAGTGAAATGTCACTCTAAGATCTTGCTCCACTTGGCCTTTTTCTCCTTCTTAAGAGCTTTGCCTTCCAGGGCAGGAACACCTTTTGCTGTCTTTGGGAACTGGAATTCCCGCCCCTGGGAGTGTGTGCCATGGATCCCAGAGAGGCTCCCAGGGTGCTGCTCCTGCCGTGCCTCCCAAGGATCTGTGCAGGGCTAGTGGACAAGGTCTGGCAGCTCTTCCAGTTGGTTCTGCAGTGCCACAACGGCTCCTGGTTCCGTGAGTTTCCATACTGCCAACAGCCGTTCCTTGGTTCCCATGATGCCCTGCTGTGTCACCATGGACATTTGGTGTCATGAAGTTCTTCAGTGTCACAATGGCCTTCTTGGATGGGCAGTGCCACCATGGACCATTGGCTCCATGCAGCCCTGCTGGGTCACCATGGACTCCTTGGTTCCATGAGGTTCTGGGGGTGTCTCCATTGTCTCCTTGGATCCACAGTGTCACAATGGACCACTGGATCCATGTGGCCCAGCTGTGTCACCATGGCCCCTTAGTTCCATGGGTCACAACTGACTCCTTGCTTCCACGTCACCTCCTCAGTGTCAAAATGGCCCCTTCGTTCCATGAGGAACACAAAAGTTTTGTAGCAACTTTGAAAAATCGTGCTTAATACACCTGGGAACATCTGTTTGCATTCAAGAGAGAGGTAAAAGGTGAGGATGGCACCAGTAGCTTCATCTGCAACACAGATCCAGGGAAAGGACAGGGACAGAGAATTCAGCTGCAAGACTCAGAGAATTCTGCTTCCAGAGATCATTCATGCTCACACTGTCCCTTGTAGAAGGGTGACATCATTCCAGGCAGCCTGGACTGAGCAGGTGGTTTCTGAGGTGGGTTTGTTTTTCAGGAAACCCACTCAGGCTTTTCCATTTGCTCTGGTTTGAAAACAAAACCAGAGAGAGACTCAAAGTCAGAAATACAATTTATTAGGAAAAAAAATCATGCAATAATACAAAATAAAAAACACTGATAAAGTCAGAACATAACCTGTCACTCTGCTGGTCAGGGTGTTGGTAGCTGTCCAGTTGGTATGGTGGCTGCAGTCCTCCTGGAGTGGCAGATGTGGTTATGTTGGAGCAGCGATCCTGTAGTAGGGTGTCATGGTTTGGGCCTGGCACAGAGCCAGTGCCCCCATGAGTATACCCTCTCCCTAGTGTCTGCTGTGAGATGTGACCAGGAATAAGCAAAGCAGGCTCCAGCTTAGAAATAAATAAAACTTTATTACCTAAACTACAAGAAAAGAAGGAAAAAAACTATAAGGGAAAAAATTGAAAACCTTACAAAAAACACTTTCCTCCTCCCCACCACCAAAATTTCCCAATCCGATACATTCCCCCAAATCACCAATTGCCCAGTCTGGCACCACCCTTTAGAATACTCAAACTTCAGTCCATGAAGAGGAGAGGAGTCCTTCTTGCACCATAGGCTTCCCCTGGAAACACGCTGAAACCTCGTGTGCTTCCATGTCACTCAGCACCACCCGGAAAGTCCTTTTGCCATTTGTGACATCTTCCTTCCATGCCCAGTGCTCTCACCACTGTGCATGGACCAGAGCTGCTTTTAGGGTTGTCTTTTAAGGATGCCTTGTCTCACTCCAAAAAGGCACAGTCTCTGCTTTGGGACATCTGTCCCCCCCATTTTTTTCCAACCCCCTGGGGCCAAGGGGTCCCCACAATGGACCCTCCTGGTTCTGAGGCACTGCCTCCCCCTAAGTGCAGTCTCTGTGTCACAGGAATAAAACTATGGCTACACAAGAAAAGTCCAGCCAAAAGGCCACTCCAATCATCTCTCTCTCCACTCAGCCAGTCTTCTCCACTTCCCCCAGGCCAAATCCTTGTTATCTCATCTCTTATCTCTCTTCTTATTACGCTCTGAGGAGGATCAGCATTTTTGCAAGGTCCCAATCATGAAAGAAACGGGTTAAAAATTTCAGTCTCTGCCTGTCCCAGATCTCCGGCACTCCCACACACGCTGCTGCTCCGGCCGGGCACCTCCTCGCTGCACTTCCCCCCCTTCCTTCTCCTCCTGGGCCAGCTGCTATCACATTCGTCGTCGCCGGCTCTCCCTCTCTCTCTCCTGGGGGGGGGATGGCTGCCCGATGTCTCCTGGGGCTCCTCCACCCTTCCATCCTCAAGGGCCTCCTCACCCCCATCTCTGTCCAGGCCCAGGCCTACCACATGGCTGCCACTCCCCCGCCCAGCAGCCACAGCTGGATGAGGTAGGGCGATACAACCTCTTTCCCTCGAAGTCCCAAGAGAGCCTCCCAGGGCCGAAGCTCTGCTTTTAACCCCTGTGTGTTCTCAGAGGTGTGTCCAAACCCCACTGGATACACCAGGTGCCAATATCAAAATCCAAGCACCCATTGGTTTGACCACAGCATTTCAGAATTCCCACTTCTTTCTCGTCAAACCACCACATAGGGTGTAGCCTACCTCCGAAAATCCAGGGCAGCTGTTGCTCTGGGGAATCCAGTGGAAAGGCAGCTTGTTTTGTCCCAAACCCCAGATAATATCCAGGGGGGCATGCTTAGCTCTTCCCCCCTGGGTGAAGCATCTCACAATGGGCTGATATCATTCTATGAGTCATGAGGTGGGTCCATTAAACAGAAATGGCTCCTGGAGGGCATTATCTCTGAGTCATGCAGAAAGGTATTGATGGGTTTATTAAGAGGAGATAAGGAATAAAACAATGCCCCTCCTGTTTCAACAGCTCTTGAGGATGGGAATAGAATACATCTTTATATTGTAACCTAGGACATCTCTCACCAATGGAAGGGTGAGACAGAATAACTTCATATTTGGTGTCATTTCATGCTCTGCTGGGAGTTTCCTGAGGGCTGGTAGTGCTGTTGGCTTCAAGAACAGTTTGGGTAATGGCTGTGGGACTGAGGGCTGGGTAAAAAACCAGAACAGTATTCTTCTATTTACAGTCTTTTGCTACATGTCCAGTTTTCCCGCAGTTATAACAGTTTCCATTGCCTTTATTACATTCTGTATTGTAGGGAAGCACGTTTGCTGCAACTGGCATTTAAACTGCACCCTGGCTGGTGGCCTTGGCTAGGCTGGAGTCACACTCTAAGATCGCCTGGCAAATGCAAGCATCAACCATCTGAGCAATGGTTGGCTCAGGGTCAAGGGGGAGGCTGTGAAGAACCTTTCTGCAATCAATACTGGCATTACAGAAAGCTAATTTGCTAATAAGATAATCCTGGACCTTTTGATCAACTACCTGTTTTTCCAGGGCTTTCATAAGGTGCTTTATGAACTTGATATAGCTCTCATCTGAGCCCTGGTGAATCTAAGAGAAGTCAATGTGGGGTGTAGAAGCATCAGGTGTTTGGAGGAGGGTAGACCATGCAGCACCTTTGAGATCTTCCAGTATTGACTGGGGGATGACTTCAGCCTGATACTGCAGTCTAGTATAGTCTCCTTCCCTGGTAATGTGGTCCATTGTGAGGTGTTGTCGCCCTTCTTCCTCAACATAACCTTTTGGTAACTCATGAACTTTATTTATCCAAACTCCTTTCCAGAAAATAAATTCATCAGATGACAATACAATTTTCATACACCATTTTACATTTTGTGGTACCATTGTGTGGGCAGTAAATGGCATGTCCAGCAAATTGTTAAAATAGGGAGAACCCCTCCCATAATCCTTGGCAGCTTTACTAAGTCCTTCATTTCCCTATGGAGGTAGGGAATCCAAGATTCAGGTGGCACCTGTGCAGTATAAGCAGGGGCCAAAACCTAAATGGGAATCTATTCCCTATGGATTCCCAGGGGCCAAAACCTAAATGGGAATCTATTCCCTATGGATTCCCATTTAGGTTTTGGCCCCAGCTTATACTGCACAGGTGCCACCTGAATCTTGGATACCACCTCCCAGTCCCCCTCCTTTGCAGCTTTTCTCCGCATCCTCTGCCAAGAATCCTTGGGCTCATCCTCACTCTCAGATAAGCTATCACTCTTTTCCTCTGTAGAGGAGGCAGGTCTGCTGGCAGAGGCACAGGCCTTTGTGCCGACCGGCAATGCCTGGCGTTGAAGGCCTTTGGTAGCCAAAATGGCTTCCTTCTAGTTGGCCCCATGTCCGGTTCCAGTGATGTGGCAACTGGAAGAGGCTGGACTGGAGAAGGGGCCTGGAAGTGGAGAGGTGCAGCCCGCATTGGGGAGAACCTTTCTGATGATAGGGGAGGGACTAATGCGGCAGTGGAATTCAACATTAAGGTGAGACCCGACACAGAGGAGGCACCTGGAGCGAAGGCGGGAAATGGGGATGAAGGTGGGAGGGAATCAAAAATGGCGGTCTCTCTAACAGGAGTATTGCCATCTTGTGATTTATAGGAAGGAGGATTAGAAGTAGGGAATGCAGGAATGTGGGTGAGGGAGTATCTCAAGGCAGCATGGCCACTGCCACCCTGAGGAGAGGACAGAAAAGGAGGGGAGATGGCAGACAGCAGATGGCTTGTCTGTGCCGAAGGGCAGGCTCCATCTCCCATCCTGTTCTCAGGGAACCTGGGTTCGGGAACGTGAAGGGTGGGTTGAATAAACCAGGGCAAAGGGTTGGAACCATGCACTCATTAAATGATCCTATAAATTGAATGAAACAACAGATAAAATTTCTCAACTTTTAAAACCCCTTGTTTTTGTAAAATATAAAGCTTATCCCCAACAGCATCCCAAAACGATAACTGATAGAGCGAATCAACAGAGATATCAGGAAGCTCCTCAAATAACCATGAACAATACCTTTTAAACTCCCTTCAGAAAATTAACTCCCCTCTAAATTTAAAACTCTCCAAAACTTAACAAAAACATCCTTTTCAGCTTGGGAATGAGTATTTCCCATAGCTGCCCCCAGTGGAAGAGGGAATGCCTACCCACAGGAACAGAAAATCAGAAGCCCAAACCGCTGGGAGCTCTTTGCCACTCAGTCTCTCACTCTCAGTCTCACAGGCACAATCTCCAGCCAAAGTGGGGCTTATGGGGTTGTCAGAGAAGCAGGTCCCATAGATGTTGAGGGGATTATCAACTTCTTCTTTAGCGAGATTAGATAAAACTGGAGTCTCACTTCAGTGTTGTGGCTGACCCGAAGGGGTACAGCTTCCAGTGACGTCTGGCTGGCAGGATCACTGCTGGAGACGCTCACAGGGACCTTAAGGAATCTGGTTCTTCTTTGGGCGCCATGTGTAGCATCATGGCCCTACTGAGGCCCTTGGAACGTCCGGCACTCATAAGCCCAAACCTCACTGCTACCTTAGAAAGCTGACAGAATGAGCAGGATGGGTTTTCATATGATCTCCAGCAAACTGGGTTTATTGGTACAGGAACAGGCTACACAGCTGAACAGGGTCCAGGGACGAAGACAGGGTGTAGGCGGAGGGATCAGGGTCTTATATGGGGCAGTGAGGGTGGAGCTGAGGGTCAGGGTCCAATGGATATGGGGGAAAATGGTGCAGAGGAGGGGGTCAGATCTCCGGTCAGCCAATAGGAAACAAGGGTGGAGGAATACAGCAAACTAGGGCAAATTGAGGGACAGAGAGAGAACATTCTAGGGCCAAAGAAACGTGGGCAATAGGAGTTGAACTAGGGTAATTAGGCCAATGGGCCAATGGGGTAACCTAACATAACATAAATCAGCATGTGTCTGCAAAGGTCAATATGAGAAGAAAGCATCTCACCCTAACCTGAAAGCCTATTCCTCTTATCTAGAACCAGGCCTCCATGTTTGCCCAAGTGCAGCCACAGCAAATGTCCAACAGCAGCTCCATCAGCCACTTCCTCCTGCTGCCATTGGCAGGCACGGGGCAGCTGCAGCTCCTGCACTTCTGCCTCTTGCTGGGCATCTCCCTGGCTGCCCTCCTGGGCAACGGCCTCATCATCAGCACTGTAGCCTGCGGCCACCACCTGCACACGCCCATGTTCTTCTTCCTGCTCAACCTGGCCCTCAGTGACCTGGGCTTCATCTGCACCACTGTCCCCAAAGCCATGCTCAATTCCCTCTGGGACACCAGCACCATCTCCTACAAAGGGTGTGCAGTCCAACTCATTTGTTTTATCTTTTTCATTTCAGCAGAGTTTTCCCTCCTGACCATCATGTGCTGTGACCACTACGTGTCCATCTGCAAACCCCTGCACTACGGGACCCTCCTGGGCAGCAGAGCTTGTGCCCACATGGCAGCAGCTGCCTGGGCCAGTGCCTTTCTCCATGCTCTCATGCACACAGCCAATACATTTTCCCTGCCCCTGTGGCAGGCCAATGCCCTGGACCAGTTCTTCTGTGAAATCCCCCAAATCCTCAAGGTCTACTGCTCACACTAAAACCACAGGGAACTTGGGCTCTAAACAAGGCACAAACTTGAAGTTTGTGCCTGTTTAGGACTTGGCTGGTTTGTGTTCATTGTTTTCTCCTATGTGCAGATCTTTAGGGCCGTGCTGAGGATCCCCTCTGAGCAGGGATGGCACAAAGCCTTTTCCACCTGCCTCCCTCACCTGCCCGTGCTCTCCCTGTTCCTCAGCACTGTCATGATTGCTCACCTGAAGGCCCCCTTGATCTCCTCCCTATCCCTGGATCTGACCCTGTCAGTTTTGTACTCAGTGGGGCCTCCAGCCCTGAACCCCCTCATCTACAGCCTAAGAAACCAGGAGCTCAAGGCTGCAGTGTGGACACTGATGACTGGATGGTTTCTGGAACATTAAACTGCTGGCCAGTTTCTGCAGATCACTTGTAATAACCTTTGATACTTTTTGATAGTTTCATTTTGGAGGTTCTTTTTCTTTGTTTTAGTTTTTTCATATTGGCCACAAAGAAAAGCCACTCCTTGTGCCATTTCTCATTCTATTTCTCTCCACCTTCCCTGTGGCCACACACTGTGTCAATGAGGGGTTGCGTTGTCGGTGGCTTTAGGGGAAGTAAAGGATCTCCCAGCAAAGTTTTCACTGAAGCTCCCCCTTTTGTTGCCCTCTCTGGAGCTGCAGCAGCAATGTCTGTGTGCAGAGCTGGGGCAGATCAGTGCTGGCCCAGCAGTTGTGCCCAGCAGCAGCATCACTTGGTGTTGCCAGTGCTGCTGCCGTGGCCCTGCCCTGCTGCCCTGGTGGCCCTGGTGTTGCTGCAGGGCCTGAGTGCTCTCGGGGCCGGGCGCAGCCCTGGGGTGGCAGTGCCGGGGCTGCAGCAGGGACAGGCCATGGGCACTGCTGGGGCAGCGCTGACGCCTCTGGCCAGGCCCTGGGGGGACCAAGCTCCTTGCCCAGGCTCTCTCAAGAACACGCCCAGGCCAATGCTCAGCACAGAAAAGCCCCCTGAGCAGCAGGGAAAACACTCAGCTTTGTCCTGGCCTCTGCAGTCAGCCAGAAAGTTTGTTCCCATCAGCTGGGACATTCCTGTCCCACTGCAGACGCTGTTGCTCAGAGCCAGGGCTGCCTGGCAGCCACCCCCAAACTGCCCTGAGCATTTCCTTTGGTTCACCTTTGCTTTCTTTACTCTTCCCTGGTACAAATTTCTTCCTATGGCCCACCCCTGTTCCCTTGCCTGCAAACAGCCCATCCCTGTTTGCCCTTTCCTCTCTGGCCCCACTCCCCATTGAAGTTCCTGACTTGGCCCCATGGCAACGTCCCTTCGGCAGCAGGATCATCCTACAAGTGCTGCAGGAATTGTCTGCAGGCTCCTGCAGTGCCTGGTGCTGCTCCCTTGCCAGAGGCACCCCAGGCCAGGGGGGCACATCTGGGCTGCTGCGTCTGGCTCTGGGGCTCCCTGTGCTGGGCAGTGAGGAGGAGCTGCAGAGGCTCTGCAGGACTGACAGGATGGGCTTTGGAGCTGGCAGGAGAAGCTGAGGCACCTGGGCTGCTGGAGCTTCTGAAGAGGAGAACCAGGGATCATCCTTCAACTGCTCCAAGGGTGGCTTCAGAGAATCACAGAATCAGCAAGGTTGGAAAAGACCTTGGAGATCATCAAGTCCAACCTGTGCCCTGACACTGCCTTGTCTCCCCTGAGCCTCCTCATCTCCAGGATAAACAGCCCCAGCTCTCTCAGCCACTCTTCACAGGACTTGTGTTCCAGACCCCTCCCCAGCCTTGTTACCCTTCTCTGGACATGCTCCAGCCCTTCCATGTGCTTCCTGAATTGGAGGACCCAGAACTACAAACAGCACTCGAGGTGCTGCCCAAGCAGTGCCGAGCACAGGGGAAGAATCCCTGCCCTGCTCCTGCTGGCCACACCATTCCTGATCCCTAGGGGTGCCAAGGGTTGGATGAGAGAAATGCTGGGGATGGGGACAAAGTGATATTGTTTGTCAGCCTTGATTTTCATATCTGTTCAGACTGAATTTGAAGGTGCTGGCGGTCAGTATCAATTAGACATTGCTGATATCAATCTATAAACAGGATACGAAAGCAGGTAAAACAATTCTGTCTTTTTTGAGGGTTCCCAGGATGAGGTGAGAGATGAGAATCTGACTCCATGTTCTCAGAAGGCTGATACATTATATTATATTATATTATATTATATTATATTATATTATATTATATTATATTATATTATATTATATTATATTATATTATATTATATTATATTACATTACATTACATTACATTACATTACATTACATTATGCTGTACTAAAAGTATACTAAAGAATAAGAAAGGATACAGACAGAAGGCTTAACAAGAATGATAATGAAAATTCGTGACTGAATCCTCAGAGTCCGACAGAGCTGATGGTGATTGGTCATTAAGTAAAAACAATTCCCAGGAAACGAATCAAATATGCACATGTTGTTAAACAATCTCCAGACCACATTCCAAAGCAGCAAACGCAGGAGAAGCAATCAGATAATTATGTCTTTTCATTCTTTTCTGATGCTTCTCAGCTTCCCAGGGGAAGAAATTCTAACAAAGGGATTTTTCAGAAAATATGATAGTGGAATGTCTGCATTGTTTTCAAAATAGTATATTCACTTTGAATACATTTCTGAAATATTCCTAATTAACCACAGAAGAATTGAAAATTTAAGATATTTCCAGGGCCTTTTGAACAAATGCTTATGAGCCTTTTTCAGTGAATTCCTGAACTGTAGAGCTCAAGAAAGAAGAGGCCTCTGGAGTAATAAAATTCATCAGCAACATCCAAGAGGCTGACGATCCATCCCCATGACAGCAGCAATGAACAGAAATGGGCACAGCTTTGTGGCTGCCCCAGCTTTGGCATGGGCCCTGGGCCTGGAGCAGGAGCAGCTCTTGAGGGCCCCAAGGCCGGGGCTCTTGTGCTGCCCTGGGCAGATGGGATGGCAGCAGGGGCTGCAGAGCTCTCAGCACCTCAGCCCGAGGGGAGCAGGGCAGCCAGGGAGCCTCCTTTGGCCTTGGCCAAGCACCTTCCCCCATGGCTGGGGCTGCGTCCTGTGGCAGCTGCAGCTGCTGCTGTGCCCTTGCCAGGGGCTGAGGCCGTGGGGCAGTGCCCATAGCAGCCTGGCCTGAGCAGAGCTGTGGGGCCAGAGCCAGCCGCGCTGGGCTGGGGAGAGGCCCTTGGTGCTGCCCAGAGCTCAGGGCAGCTGGCAGAACTTGCAGGGAGCTGGGCTGGGCTCCGAGAGCCTGGCCCAGAAACCATCAGTGTCCATCTCAGCCTGGCTGAGCGTGCAGGGGCCAAGAAGAGCAGCCAGGGTCTGCACATTCTCTGTGTGGGAGCTGAGCTTGTGAGCCCTTGAGCCTTCCCAAGTGCTGGGGCTGCACCTCCAGCTTTAGAGGAGATGAGACAGATGGGAGCAGACACAAATAATTCCTGCTGGATTTTTTATTGTGTTTGCTTATACAGGTGACCTGGATCCATTAACAGAGGAGGAGTTTTGTGCCAGATAACATTGGTAGAGTGGTAAGAATAATATTTTTTTAGCTGAAAATAATATTTCATGTATAATACACAATGAGAAAAAAACCCCACATATGATTAGAAGAGCATCTGAGTTTTTCAGAGGAACAGAGACTCATTGATGTTCCAACAGTCAAACCTGTTCAAATACTTTCCTCAGGGCTTCCACGAGATGAGAGGTGACCACCAGAGGCCAAGGCCAGCCAGAGCTCTCTGTCCTGGCAGGTTTTGTCTGGGAGAACCCTTGCATATAGGGAATTTTTCAGAGGGAGTGTCAATTTTAGCCGTGGGCACCTGGAAAGACGGAGGATTCTTTTTCATAGGAAGGAAAGCATGGAGCCCCAGTTCTCCAGGGGCTGATAAGAGGCAGCCCTCAACATTCCAAGATCAGCTGGACCTGTCACCTGGCTGGCCAAGCCAGCAAGATCTGTTCCATGTTCTCTTGGTTTCACAGTGATCTGCAGTGTCCCAATGTTCTCCTTGCTTCTGAAGTGTCACAATGGCCCCGTGCTTCCATGGGGCCTTGCAATGCCACAATGACCTCCATGGATCCACAGTGCCTCTCAGGATCACAGCGGCCCTTTGATTCCATGAGGCCCTGAAACGCAGCAATTGCCTCTTGGTTCCACAAAGCCCTGCTGCTTCACACTGGCCTCGTGGGACCATACAGTCCAACAGAGCCACAAAGATGTTGTTGGTTCCATAAGGCCCCACGGTGTCACCAATGTCTCCACAGAAAGGAAAGCACAGAGCCCCTGTGTTTGAGGGGCTGATGAACTGCAGTCACCAGAGGCCAAGGCCAGGCCTGTCTGTCTGTCCTGGCAAGTTTTTCCTGGAGCAATCCTTGGATATTTGAAGCTTTGAATGTTGAATCCCAATTTCAGCCCTTTTTGCCTGGAGGAGAAGGGCAGTTCTTTTTTGTAGGAAGGAAAGCATGGAGCCCCTGTGTTTGGAAGGCAGATGAGAGCTGGCCCTAAGGAGGCCAAGGCCAGACAGACCGGTCTGTAATGGCAGCTTTTGTGTAGGAGCAATCTTTGGATATAGGACTTTTGGAGGTGGAATCCCAATTTTGGCCATGGGCACCTGGAGAAGAAGGATGGTTCTTTTCCATGGGAAGGAAAGGGCCAGTGTTTCAGGGCAGAACAGAGGTGACCACCAGAGGCCAAGGCCAGCTAGAGCAGTCTGTCCTGGCAGCTTTTGTCTGAGTGAAACCCTTGCATATAGGGAATTTTGGAGGAAAAGTACTAATTTTGGCCAGGGGTGCCTGTGCAGGAGGGAGGGCTCTTTTCCATAGGAAGGAAAGCACTGAGCCTTACAGTGTTTGAAGGCAGGTGAGAGACAGCTCTCAGGAAGTAAAGGTCAGGCAGACTTTTTGGTAATGGCAGCTTTATCTGGGAGCAATCCCTGGATGTTGAGAATTTTGAAGGGGAAATCCCATTTTGGCCATGGATGTTTGAATGAGATGGATAGTTCTTTTCTATCTGAAGGGAAGTCCAGAGCCCCAGTGTCTCGGGGGTCCAGGAGAAGAGACCCTCAACATACCAAGGGCAGTTGGACCAGTCAGGCCAAGCCAACCAGAGCTGTTACCCGTTCCCTTGGATCCATGGGGCCCTGCAGTGTCACAATGGTCCCTTGCTTCCATGAGGCCTTGCAGTGTCACTGGGGTCTCCTTGGTTCCATGGTGTCACAATGGACCCTTGGTTCCATGCGGACTCACAGTGTCAGAAGGGTGTCCTTGGTTCCATGAGGCCCTGCAGAGCCCCTTGATTCAGCAAGGCCTCCAAGTGTCATCATGGCCTCCAGGATTCCATGAGGCCCCACAATGTCACAATGGACCTTTGGTCCCATGGGGTCCCACACTGTTCCATGAATCCTTAGTTCCATGGGCCCTCTAGTGTCACAATGGACTCCTTGGTTCCATGATGCCACACAGTGTGACAACTGCCCCTTGGCCTGCCAACACTCCATAGTATCACAATGGTTCCTTGCTTCCATGAGGTCTTGTAGTGTCACAATGGCCCCTTGGTTCAATGATGCCTTCAGTGTCACAATGGTCTCCATGATTCCCTAAGGCCTTGCAGTGTCACAACAGGCCATTGGTTTCACTGAGCCCCACAGTGTCACTGTGGTCCCCTTGGCTCCACAAGGCTCTGGAGTGTCACAATGGCCCTTTGGTTTCACAAGGCCTCAAAGTGTAAAAATGGCCTCCATGATTTCATGAGGCCTTGCTGTGTCACAATGGACCTTTGGTTCCATGATGCCCCGGTGTGTCACAACGGCCTCCTTGGTTCTGTTGGACCCTTCATCCCATGGAGACCCATGGTGTTCACTGGAGTCCCCTTGATTCCATGAGGCCCTGCCATGCTATAATGGCCCCTTGGCTCCAGTGGGTCCCAAAGTGTCAGCACAGTCTCCATTGTTCCATGAGGCACCACAATGTCACTGTC
The DNA here is from genome assembly GCF_035770615.1 of Melospiza melodia melodia. Lineage (NCBI taxonomy): Eukaryota > Metazoa > Chordata > Aves > Passeriformes > Passerellidae > Melospiza > Melospiza melodia. The sequence goes on from NC_086210.1 coordinate 6,753,304, forward strand.
ATCCCCTTGATTCCACAGGGCCCCACAGTGGAACAATGGACTCTTGGTTCCATGAGGCTCCTGAGTCATAATGGTCTCCTTGGATCCACAGTGTCACAGTGGCCCCTTGGCTCTGTGTGGCCACGCTGTGTCACCATGGCTCATGGTTCCATGAGGCCACACTGTTTAACAACAGACCCTTAGTTCCACAAGGCCTTGCTGTGTCACAATGGACTTCTAGTTCCATGAGCTCTCACACTGCCAGCAGCATTCTCCTTGGTTCTGCAGTGTCAGCATGGCCCATTTGTTCCATGAGGTTCCATAGTAGAATACGGTCACCTTGGTTCCGTGAGGTTCTGAAATGTCACAATGGACGCATGGTTCCACCAGGCCTTGCTGTGTCAGAATGGACCCTTTTTTCCAAGAGGTTTCTCAGAGTCACAATGGTCTCCTTGGGGCTGCAGTATCACATTGGTTCAATGTGGCTCCAATGTGCCAGAATGGATTTTGGTTCCATGGAGTTCTGTTCTGCTGTGTCACCATGGACCCTTTGTTCCTTGAGTTTGCACCGTGTCACAGCTGAGTCCTTGGTTCTGTGAGGCCTCGCCAACACCAAATCTCAAAATATCAGAATAAGACTCATTAACACTAATTTGCATGTTGCCTCCGCTTGAGGTGTGATGACCTGATTCAGGAACAGCACGGCGACAATCCCCCTGCTGCTCGGGCCACACAGACACCAATGTGATAGATGGCAAATGGTGGTTATTAATGGGTACACAGGGTTATATAATGGCGGTTAACGGTCAACAAAACGGGGGACTAAGGAACTTTAACAGTAAAGGGGAGGGGTTCTGTCTACCCATAACATCGCGAGATCTTCTGATCGGTCCCTAATCTCCCAGATTTGCCCCCCCCCTTTATGATTAATTAAAACCACAGAAAGTGTAAAGGTTATAAAAATACAAAGGCTATCAAACTGATACATGGCAAAACTGACAACTGGTAAAAAACAATACAAACTGGTAAAAAACAATGCAACATATCTGCAATTAACACGCTTCAAAGCAACTGCTGGTGATCAACAAATAAAATGTTAACTTTTTCTAACTGGTTTTTAACAAACAGTACTAACTTGTTTAAAATGCAAGGTCTAAAAATCAATGTGAGGAGTATCATATCAACTGGGCCTAATAAGGAGGAAACAAGGGTGGTCAGCTATGGGGACTAGTCAAACTATGACTCAAACTATCTTTGCTGGGCTTTTCTCTCAGTCTTTCTCTGTGCTAGCCTTTCTTTCAGTTTGCCTATGGAGTCTCTTACGACTTCGGTATGGTCTGTGTAAAAACAACATTGTTCTTTCAAGGCAGCACACAGGCTTCTTTGTTGTATGAACAGGAGGTTCAGTTCTTGTCTGTTCTGCAGGATGGTCACAAGCTTTTTGCAGCTCTTGTTGTGTTGGTACTTTTGTAGAGGCTTTTCTTTGTTGATGTTTGGGATGTAGAATGCAACTGGAGGAGCATCATCTGGATGGAGGAGGAAGCTGAAGAAACAGTTTTTGAGATCAATGATCACAAGTGGCTAATCATTGAGAGTGAAGGAAGTCTTTGCTGAAGCAGTTCTATGTCCTCAATGACTTCATTGATCTTCTTGAGGTTGTGCAGCAGTCTCTATGAGCCTGAAGTTTTCTTCTGAATGACGAACACTGGAGAATTCTATGGACGTGGTCTCTAGAGGGAAAGTCTTGCTGATCAAACACTAGCATGACTTGTTCTGCTGCATGTGGTGGCAAAGCGGTAGCTTTGGCTACTGGGGTGTTCTCTGGAACAGTCAGTAGTGGTTGAAGAGCTTTGGCTAAGTCTGTCAGCTCTTCATTCTGATTTGCTGAAACAATCGAAGGATAAATGACAAGTCTAAGGATGCTGCTTCTGTCTTTACTAATTATTAAAATGTCTTGTCTTTTGGGCAAAGTTCTAGTGACACTAGTAGGTATCACTGCATGACTCTCATCTATGAAGCAATGTAAAGTCTACAATCTTCTGTGGGTGAAGCACAAGGGTTGGAATCTCTGTGCAGTCAACATCTGTGCTTCTTCTTTTTTTTTTTTTTTTTTTTTGCTTGTGGAATGGTCTGCATTTTCTTGCCCATGCTTCTTGTCAGCATTCTCATGCACTTGATCAAGTTTCACATTATTTACTGAGTTCTACCTGGACTTTTGCACCTGCTAAAACACAAACAAATCCATGTCCCCACAGGGACTGGAGGATTATCTCAAAATCTTGGAGGTGAAGAATGGGTCCTGATGTGAAAATAAAACATTGATCTGTTCTGTTTCAGTCTCTATGCAATATTGCATAGGGAAATGTAAGATAACAACAATTAGCAATCAATCAGATAATACACATAACCAATAACACATCTGAAATCATACAATTATCAGTCACTACAACATTGAACTGTCATCCCAGAGTCTGCGACAGCTGATGAACCTTGAAACAACAGAGAACTGGAGAACTCATGTCCAGATTCATGTTTCTCAAAACTCCCTTTGAAATCAGGCTCAGCTATCATATATGGTCAAATTGCCAAGCCAAAAGGACTTGAATACTTCTTGTTGCAGAAAACATCTGGGCTGATTCTCAATCATTCCATTCAAGTAGAGCTAGAACTTGGCAAGAGTTCAAACTCTAATTGATGGGCATTACTTAATATATTTTAAAACAAGACTCTTAAAAACAGCAATTATGAATAGGAAACCTTACAATTAAAGATCAATCAAACCATTAAATAATTGAATCCCTCCAAAACTTCTGTCAGGACAGAAATTCTTCAAACACAGCAAACCTCTTGAATTCTCAGCTGAGGTACTGTATAATAACTGAAGAAATAATAAATGAAGAAAAACACGAAACTGGCAATCTGGATTTAAAAGAAACCTAAAAAACATGAGTAGTTAAGAAACAAAAAGACAAGATTCTGAAGAGACACATGTCTTGTAGATGATCACACAAAGAGATAGTGAAACACATGGAAGCTGGCTGTTGGGGTTGGCTGCGTGCCCACTGCCGCGGGACCGGAGCAGGGCTGGTACCTCGGGCACCCTCTGCACCTTGACCATGCCCCGTCTCTGCCTGTGCCATCACGGGAGTGCAGGCGCTTCTGCCCTGACCGCGCCTCCCGTGCACTCGTCTCGGCGCAGGCGCGGTCTTGGGAATGTCCTCTCTGCCTGTGACCAACACCTGCGCTGTCCCAATCCCGATCTGGCTCCGTTCCCGCTTGGCGGTGTCCGTGCCACGTCTGAGAACTGGGGAAAAGCCCTCCCCTCTTTCCTGCCTGCGTGTGCGGTGTCCTGCAAACCCTCTCTGTTCCCGCCGACCATGTCCACGTCCCCCCACCCCGGGGTTTGCCACCCTGCGGCGCGGAAGGCGGAGGCTCCGCCCAGGCTCTCAGACGCTGAGTTAATGACGGTGCCTTGCGCCTCCAAGTTAAACGGTGGTGCCTCGCGCTTTCTCTAACAGCCCGTCCCAAAATGACTGCGCCTGGTCTTTTCCGTCAGCCGGCGCGCCTGGGCTTTGGAGCCGCAAAGACCGTCCCCACGGCTGTGAATCCCTGCACTCAGCAAAATCACAATCACCCACAGTCTGCGTAGCCGCCCCAGCACCCAGCCAGGGCACCACCAGCAAACAGTTCTGCGCGGCTTTCCACGTTTCTTGCTCCTGCCGTGTTTTCCGTAGAGCCCGCACGACTCTCCCCCGTAATTTGAGATTCCGCCCCGAGCCTGAGGATATGGCCTCCTCGGCTAGGGCCTTGGTACACCTATACCACATTTCTGTGTGGAGAATATCCACCGGCTGCCCAATAACCCCAATCCGCAATAGCCTTGATACTACGACGGCAAAATCCCCTGGCTTGCAGTCAATACCCCACTGCCTGTGAACATGAAAAATGACCTTCGCAAGGGCCTCCATTCCTCTCGCTGGTCCGGGAGTATCCTCCCCGCTGAGCTGGGCCAGCTGCTGCGGCCGTCGTTCACCCGACCAGGCGATCCCCGTCCCCCGGGCAATGTCCCAGGTTTTGGCATCACTTTGTTGCCTCTGCTTGAGGCGTGACGACCTGATTCGGGAATGGCACAGTGACAATGCCCCTGCCACTCAGGCCACGTACTCGCAGACCCCAATGTGGTGGACGGCAAATGGCATTTATTAACGGTTACACAGGGTTATATATAACGGGGGTTAACGGCCAAAAAAATGGGGGGCTAAGTAACTTTAACAGTAAAGGGGAGGGGTTCTGTCTACCCGTAACATCACGAGATCTTCCGATCGGTCCCTAATCTCCCACATTTGCAGTTTAAGAGGGCATCATTTATTCAGGCCTGAGGTCTAGCAAGGGATAACTCCTCACATTATGTGAACATGTAATTCTACCAATGTCACTAAATGTGTATTAGAATTTATCCATTACCGTAAAACCCACCCCAAGTTCCCAGATTTAGTCCTTTTTTTCTATCACTGCGTTCTAGAGCCAGATGTCTTCTTGTCTTCCAACCATTCCTGCTGGGAAGGCAGCCCCTGCATGCCTTGTTCCTGTGCTAAAAGCTCACAGGCACAGTAAAAATAAATTAACCCTTTTGATAATGAGCCAAAGGCTTTGTGTGGGCAGGCAGAGGGAGGCAGGAGGCAGAGCTGTCAGCAAAGGAAGGGCCCAGCCAGGTGGGGCAGCCGGGGGATGCTGACAGCCTGCAGGGACAGAGGCACAGGGCAGGGACTCCTTGGGACAGCCTGGGCTGCACAGGGCACAGGGATTGGCAGCAGCTGCAAGACAGCCCTGCCAGAGCCAACTTGGGCAGCACTTTGGCCATGGCTGCTGGCCCTGGGGCCAGGAGGGGACAAGTGACCCTTGCAGGCCTGGGGCCTCATTGTCTCCTTGTCCCTGCTCAGCAGCCTGGCAGACGCCACCACATGATCCTGCCCTTGGCATTGCACATCCCCGCATGCCAGTGCCCATCCCGGGAAGAGCCCTGAGCAAGGAGGGAGGGACAGGATCTCCCTGGCCAGGGGCTGGGGCTCAGGCCTTGGCCCTTTGCATTCCTCAAACACATCCAGCTTTGCTCAGCACCAGAGACACCTTTCCCTTGCTTGTCCCCACGTGTCATCACTGCCTCCAATGTTCTGCTCTGCCTGGAGAACTTCCTCAGTTGTGTCCCTCAGTGGGACCCATTAAAACTTGTAGAAACTTTGGAGTTTAAATTTAATTTTTAGTTCCTGAGAAGTTCTTTGAACACTCTCTGGGACTGAGTCTTATGTAAACAGCAGCAAAGCCCTGAGAGGGTCATGAAAGTCCTTGTGCTGTGTCTGTGCTGCTGAGCTGGGCTGGGCTTCTGCCACAGGAGCTTTTGGAAACCAAGAAGAACACAAAAAGTCATTTCTCCTGATGAGCAGCTTTTCTCTCAGTCCAGCAGGGCTGAGGGCACTGCTTGCAGGTACCCGAGAGCAGTGAAGCAGAGAGAGACTTAAAGGAACTGGAAGGACAATTTTGTGCTCATTCATGGAGAAATCTTCCCAGTTTTTGACACAGTCAGTTTCTGGCTGCAGGGATCTCCTAAAGCTGGAGATGGCAGAACTGATGTGACTGTAAGGATGGCTCTGCTGCCCTTTCTGCTTTGGGGGAGGATGTGCTGCAGAGTGGGGTTGCCCTGGGCACCGTCAGAGGGACAGGGCAGGACGGCTCCTGCTGCCAGGGACGGCTGCATGGGGTGAAGCTGGGGCTGCAGTCAGGGCTGCCCAGGGCTTTCCTGCAGAGCAGCTCCTGCAGCCCTCAGGACTCTTGGCCAGCCCAGGGCATGTGCCACCTGCCAGGGGCAGCTCTCAGCCTGCCTGGCAGCTCCCCATGGACGCTGCAGGTGAGCTGTCGGTGCATGGAGTGACTCCTGCCAGGGCAGGTCCTGCTGCTGCGAAGAGGGTGCTGTGTGGGCCAGGGCTGCTCAGAGCTCCAGCTCATGCCCAGCTCATTCCTGAGGGGACTTTTCATGGGGTCATTCAGGGCAGGGGTTTCCTGCTTGGGTCTCTGCTTTCCTGAATCTGTGCTCCCACTTTTCCCTGCTCAGCTTGGTGGCAATGGAAACTCAGCTGTGCAGGCCAGAGCAGGGGCTGACGCTCTTCAGCCATCACACTGAGTTTTCCTGGGAACCTCAGCAAGAGCCTACACCTGCCCAGCCTCCAGATCCATGCAGCATCACCTTTCCCTGGTGCCCAGGCTGGGGGAGCTGTTCTTTAATCCCTGCAGGGCCGAGCAGCTGCAGGGCAGGGCTGGCCCAGGGGCTGGGCTGGGCTTCGGCAGCTCTAGCAGGGAAGGAGCCCGGGGCCACAGGAGCAGCTGGGGCTGGGGCAGCTCCAGCAGCAGAGCCATGGGCAGAGAGGGAGGGAGGGAGGCAGTGCTGAGGGCAGCCCTGCTGCAGGGCAGATGTGGCACCTGCTGGGCCTGCCCTGCAGGGCAGACACTACCCTGAGCAGCACAGCTCTTGTGTCCCCTCGCAGCCAGCACAGCCCTCAGCCCGGGGGCTCAGGGCCCTCAGTCCCTCCTGGGCCAGCAGAGCAGCCCCAGAGATGAAGGGCATCTCTGCGGCCATGTGCCCATTCCCTGCTGACCAGGGCCTGAGGGCCACTGTCCTGCCCTGCTGCTGCCTGGCAGGGGCTGGGCAGGGCTGGCCAGGGAATGGCTTTTCCTCAGGCCCAGCTCTCTCTCTCTCCTTGCCTTGCCCAGGTGCTGCTGGCATTGCTGAGGGGCTCTCTGCAATGGCAGTTCCAGCTGCAGGGCCAGGCCCAGCCCTTGGGCTCCTCCTGTGCAGGCTGAGCACAGCAATGGGGTGTCCCAGCTCCCTGTGCCCGGGGAGCTCTGGGCAGGGCAGCCTGGGACCCTGGCAATGAGTCCACTCTCCTCAAGCACTGCCATGGACAGGACCCTTGGTGTGTCCTCAGGATGCCATCCAAGCTGTCAGCTGCCTCCAGGGTACACTGGGGGACAGGAGTGTCCTTGGCCAGAGTGGGGCTGGGACTCTGAGAAAGGCTAAACCAGTTTGCTTTGCTGTGGGTCCCTCTGCTCTCAGTTGTGTCAGGCTGATTTCCAGGGGAACACAGGGACTGCCCTGGATTGCAGAAAAGGGCAGCTGGGGACCGACGGAGTGACAGAGCAGCTCCCCTAGCCCTTCGCTGAGTTCCAGCCACTGCTCTTGCCTTGCACAGCTGTCTCTGCTCTCCCTGGGTGAAGCAGGAAACCCTCTCAAACTGCCTTTGGCCATCACCCTCCCTTAGTCCTGGGACAGGAGATGCTGCTGAGCTCCTCAGCCTCAGGAGCTGTTTGAGCTGATGGAATCTAACCCCAGGACTTGCCCCTGTCCCCATTCCATGACCCCACTGCTTCAGAGCAGAGCTGACCCCTTGGTGTCCATGGGCAGAGCCCCTGCTCATCACAGCAATGGGGCCAGATCCCAGCAAAATTCCAGGCACGGGGCTGAAGGAAGAGCTCTGAGAAAAGGAAAACTGGGGGGCACAGAGCAACAGGGGCAGGGCTGGGAGAAAGGGCTTGCACAGAGCTCAGCAAAGTCTGCCCTGACTTGTCACTGTCTCCCCTTTGAACATCTCCCTATGACCCACTGTCTCCCAGCCGGTATCGGCATTAATTGTTGCAGTAAAGGTGGCGTATTGAGATGGCCCCAGATTTGCCAGGCTCCACAACATTTGCCCTGTGCACCCGACCTTGTTGGGGTCATTATCATGCTGTCCATCCCTCCCAAAGAGTACCTCCAATACTGTCACTTCTCTCAGCTGTTGGATCCCATCCTCGAGTCTTCCAGCACATTCTATGGTGCTGCTCCTGCATTCTCTCCCTGTGAACAAACCTCTCTCTGACACTTATTAAAAGCCCTGGCTCCCTTACAAAAATCTGATTGATACCTGAGTCCTGGGTCAAGCGTCCCAAATTCCTTGCCTCACCACCATCCAGCTGGGCACCTGTACCCATAAGATCCCAGACCCAGAGTAACCAGGTTGTATAAGCCTCACGTCCCTGTCCGTACAATGTCTGTGGGCAGATTACAGAGACTTTTGTACATCAGGGACTCAGTGATGATCTCAACCATTGGCTCCCCTGTGAGTTGCGAGGGCCCTCCATTCTTATCCTTGTCTGGGTGCTCTGATTTCATCTTAGACCTCCTCGTTTCCACAGAGCAACTGCTGCTGGCTGTGACTGCCTCTGCAGTTCAGCTGGAACTTGGACAGTTGTAACATCTGTGGGTTCCGCTGCTGCACCATCAGACTCTCCCTCTTTGAGGCAGGGGGAGGTTTCCTCACCAGCTGGGGAAGCGTATTCCTTCAGCATCTGGCCCATCTCACACATCTCCTTCATCAGACCCCCCACCCAATCTGGGTGGTTCATTTCTGAGGTGGGCTGTGGGGCGTGGTCAGGCTCTGGGGTGTTGAGGATTTTTTGTAGGTTGAGGAGTTCTTGCTAGACAATGGCCATATTCGGCCGATGCACAATCCAGCCTGCTTGTACTAATGGACAATGAACACATTCACAAACAATGGATAATGGACATATTCAGAAATGGGGTCAGTATATCCTTGAGAAAGATACAAGAAGAAGAGTCATCAGGACTCAGCAAGTTTGTCAGCAAGCTTGGGAGAGTGAGAAAAAAGAGAAAGCAATGGGTGGGCCAGACATCCACAGCAAGATGCACGAAAAAATAGATGATCCAATCAGCATTTAATTTAGATGTGTTAACAGCTAGGATTAACCAATCATGTATTAGCTAGAGAAGCGTGGGCAGTAGAAACTTATTATAAATCTGGTCTTTTTAGGGATAATAAATTTGGCTTCACTTGATCATATTGGTCATGGTGTGATGTCCCTGAACATCCGCACCTCGCAACTGGGCTCCTGGAAGTCTTCATCTATGTCACATTCCGTGGGTTTTTATTTACTCCTTATTTGTCCATCCTGTAGAAAAGGATTGGTGTCAGTGGGAAACTGACATTGCTTGTTTGAAGGGCAGCCCACCCATCCTGCCTGAGGATGATGAACTCCTCTGTTTTAAAGTCTCTTTTTGAGGGTCTCTTCTTGGGTCTTCTACAGGTTGGTTTTTTGTTTCCTCTCCTCCAGGCTGTCCTGGCCTGTGCTGGGAAAAGCCCACTGCAGGGACATCTGTGCACCCTGGGATCCCAGGGTCCTGGGCATCTGCATGGGGATGGGCAACATAACAAAGGACTGTCTGGAGGCCTTTGGAAATGGGAATTTATGGACAGGTGGGACTGCTCAATCTGACTGCACCAGGCCCTCACCTCTAGATCTCTTTCCTGCTTGGCAGGGTTCCGTTTCCAGGGAGTGTGGGCAAGGACTGGCACTCACCTGCACAGAAAGGCTTCTGCCTTTTGTCCCTGTAGCTAAACCCAGGGTGAGATTCCTCCTTTAGTGCTCAAAGAAAGGAAAGGAAATCCCAGAAGGGATGTGCTCTGTCTTTGAAATCATTACCAAATGTGAGGAAGACCCCTGCTAAAGTAGGATGTGTCCCTTATCAAAGAAGGTCACCCTTCTGACCAAACTGATCCCAGCCCAAAGGCCAGGCCTTCTGCTGGGCTCTGGAAGGGGTTCTGCAGGCAATGTGCTCAGGGGAGAGACCTCCACTGCCCTCACTTCTCTCAGGGATAACACATCCCATCCCATCCATCCGAAGGGTTCCCAGGATGGCCACAGACAAGAGGAATAGGATCCAGCACACTTAACGACTGTGTCGAATATCAGGTTTAGGACTTTCCCAACCAGACAGTCATGAACCACATATCCTGAACTTGAAGTAGATATGAAAATAAAATAAAAAAGAAAACCAGGACATTTAACAAGGACCTAAGGACCTTTCCCCAAGGAAATCCAGGACTGCACTGAGCAGGTTCTGGGGCAGAACACATCCCACAGATGGCCCAGGAGCCCCATGCAGTGCTGGGGAGTTCCTGACCCTCGGGCCCACTGAGGCTCTCCTGGGCCAGGGAGCTGCCTCAGCTGCCACAGCACTCGGGCACCACACAGGTGCCTCAGTCCCACCAGAGCACAGCCACCCACGAGAGGGTGAGACCCTTCTGCCACACACCAGGAGTGGAGAGGAACCTCCCAGGCCCCTTCACTGTCCCTTGGCACATTCATTTCAGCCTGACCCTCAAAGCCCTGCTCAGCAACATCCCCCGCTAGAGTAGGATGTGTCCCTGGTCAAAGGAGGTCACCCCTCTGACCAAATTGATCCCCGCCCAAAGGCCAGGCCTTCAGCTGGGCTCTGGAAGGGGTTCTGCAGGCAATGTGTTCATGGGAGAGATCTCCATTGGCCTCACTTCTCTAAGGGATAACACATCCCATCCCATCCCAAGGGTTCCCAGGATTATTATTGCAACAGTACATCATCAGTAGGGTAAAACTAACCTGTCTCATGACGGTCTAAACAAAGCTCAGATTCCCTATTAGTGGGTGAACAATCCAACGCTTGGTGAATTCTGCTTCACAATGATAGGAAGAGCCAACATCGAAGGATCAAAAAGCGATGTCGCTATGAACGCTTGGCCGCCACAAGCCAGTTATCCCTGTGGTAACTTTTCTGAAACCTCCTGCTTAAAACCCAAAAAAGCCAGAAGGATCGTGACGCCCCGCTTTCATGGTCTGTATTCGTACTGAAAATCAAGATCAAGCGAGCTTTTGCCCTTCTGCTCCATGGGAGGTTTCCGTCCTCCCTGAGCTCGCCTTAGGACACCTGTGTTACGCTTTGACAGGTGTACTGCCCCAGTCAAACTCCCCACCTGCCGCTGTCCCCGGAGCAGGTCGTGGCCGGCGCGCGCCAGCCGCTTGGCGCCAGAAGCGAGAGCCCCCCTCGGGGTTCGCCCCCCGCCGCCTCACCAGGTAAGTGAAAAAACAATCAGAGTAGTGGTATTTCACTGATGGCCGGGACGCCGGCGGGCGGGTCGCCCCGCACCGCCGAGCGCGTGCCCGGCTTCCCACTTATTCTACACCTCTCATGTCTCTTCACAGCGCTAGACTAGAGTCAAACTCAACAGGGTCTTCTTTCCCCGCTGATTCCGCCAAACCCGTTCCCTTGGCTGTGGTTTCGCTGGATAGTAGGTAGGGACAGTGGGAATCTTGTTCATCCATTCATGCACGTCACTAATTAGATGACGAGGCATTTGGCTATTTAATAAACACATACAAATTGTATATGTTCCTTTTCCGGGTTAAGTAAGGTGGCCCGTCCACCTGAATGACCATATTGGAATTTATAGCCCAAAATGGGCTAGACGCGGTTATGACGGATGAACCCCTCCCAAACAAATACCGATTCCACTGTGCAGCGAACCTGTCGAGGGGAGAGGCCTAGTTTATTTACCAGGATTTACACAGATACAATTGATCTAGCTTTGCTAATGAATATATTTACAATGTCAACGGAGGTAGATGCTAGGGCCCATGCAGTTCTCTCTAGCCTCGTTTTAGAGAGACCAAGGGCGGTCAGTAACTCATTATTATTGCCAAACCATTTGGTACGGGCTCCCATGGGGAAGCCAACATATTCAATGTCATCAGCATTGGTCAGTTGCTGAATTTCTGTATGAAGGCGCTGATATTTTTTGGCCTTCTCCAAGGCGGCCTCAGTCAATGAGACATCAGAGTGCTCAGACCTCACAGTCACATTGACCACAACTGCCTTAGAACCTTTGACAAAGATTAAATCCAGTTTAAATACTTAATTTACATAATCCCTTAGGTGTGGCTCCTCAAAAACTGTCCAACACTCCCTCTTAGCCTCCTCGCTAAGGGTTTCACAGATGGCATTGTATCTCTTAATCCTGGCATCTTGAGTGATGGCACAGTTTCTGACAATGTGGGCTGTGGTCTCAAATCTAGCTCTACAATGTCCACATGATTGAGCAACATTCTCTTGTTTACCCCTAGCCAGGAATTCTCTTGTTGGGTAGACATTCGCTCTGAGTTGTGGGGCCGTGATTAGTTTACAGTGAGGTATGCCCTTAAACTGCCCTATCCAGGCATTACTGATCTCATCATTCTCGAAATGCTCAATCCCATGGCCCTGGGCAACCAGATGGGTCCATTTATGAAATTCTCGTTTCCTCCAGTTACAAGGTGTTGGGTAACGAATCTTAGGGATGGGTGCTTCCCATTCCAGCCAGGCTCCATCGTCGCCCCCCAACTCTACCAATGGTAAAGGCTCCCAAATCGATGGGATGGACTCTTGTGTCCCCCCCGCTTTCAACCACAATTTTCCAAATAACCGTTCCAGATGTACTTCCTTGAGATAGTTCACAAGAGTCTCATCCGAAGACTGGGCTAATCTATGGAGTCTTCGCACCTGAATACTTGGAATGAGCAACGCCAACTTGATGAGGTCTAAACCGCCATCTTTAAAACTCGAATACAAGATCACATCACATGTACTTGGGGGAAGATGAAGCCATTCCTTAACCGTGTTATGAATTAATTGATCAAGGGATTCAAGTAGGCCCACCTTAACTTCGGTATGGTCAGCCAGATATATCAGTCTCGGGATGGTATAGGTCCTGAGTATATCGACTTTCTGAAGAGGTTTTAAGGGCGAACGACCAATCTGATGAAGCCAATCCATGAGCTTCTCTGATAGTCTAGGATCTGGAAAGCCAGTCCAGGGGTCAACCCATGTGCTGACGTACCTTTCTGAGCTCCCTGGGTCGATCATGTTAAGGGGGATCCATTAATCACCCACGTGGGACAATCATTGATAGTATATGAGTCCCTTGTAAGCTTGATGTAAAAGCCATGACATTTTCCCCCCTGTGTACTGAGGCCAGTTAGATTGCAAAAGGCCTCCAAAATTTTGATGTTATGACACATGCCTTCCCAAGAGTCACTCAGCAGCACCAAGTCATCAGCAAATGCCATGGCTGTAAATTTCCAGCCCCCATGATGGAAAACCTCACCTTCATTCTCGAGTTTATATAGAAGGGGGTCCATCACTAAAACTGAGCAGCAAAGGTGACATGGGGTCGCCTTGCTTGACACCTGAGCAAATGTATATGGGGTCTGTCCTTTCTCTTCCCATGGAAATGCACATCTTAACATCCCGATACATTTCCCTCACCAACTCTATCATGTGTGGATCCACCCCTCTCTGGACCAGACCCTCAAATGCTGATGACAGACGGTGTCAAATGCCTTAGCAATGTCCACGAACACAACCCCCAGATGTTTATGCTCTCACTTAGCTGTTCCACCACAAGCCATAACAACTTGAGGTTTTCAGCACAACTTGATGCGCAACTAAAACCCCGTTGCCGGGGGTTGATGGGACATGCTTTGGACAGCCTCGCAGTAGCAATCCTGGAAAACAGCCTAATCACCACTGAACCAATAGTGATAGGCCTCCAGTTATTGATATCACCAAGCTTCTCTGCATCCAAAGACTTGTGTATCAAGACTGTCTTGCAGTCCTGCAGCGCATCTGGAACAGTACCAGTGATAAGCCAGAGGTTGAACATCTCAGTCAACTGGGAAAACTTTGGGCCTTTTGCAATAATCTGACCCAAAGTGATCCCATCTGGCCCGGGAGCAGAGGTTTTGCACATCTCTCTCATGTTCTTATCAATCTCTTTTCCAGTAATTAAGGCCTCAAATGTGGCGTTATCCGCCTCCTTATATGGAGGGAAAAACTTGTCCACCAATTGTACCAGAAGAGCCTCTTCCTCCTTAGTCCATACCCATTTGTGGGCCCCTCAGGCCGATGACTCTTTGGGATGAGAAGCAACAATCCGCTCCACATTTCGCACAAGAGGATGTCTTATTCTCTTGTGCAGACCCAGGCCAGTCTTAGTAGCGAACCCACGTTGGCACACGTCACAGACCCATTCCCCAGTGGGAGCCATACATACCACCCCCTTGCAGCGCAGGATGTGATTGGAGATACTGTGGTATTTTATATTTTGTTTACCACATTTTGAACACCTGAAAATGATCTTTCTCTGCCCGTGCGCCCTTTTGAGATGGTCAATCAGCCCCAACATCCTAGTAAACCAGGTCTCACAACAAGGACAAGATGGTTGTTTGTCAGGCATGGACACGACAGGTGTTCTTGGCGTTGCACCACCACCTTCAGACCCGTGAGGAGCCTTGGGTATTTTGGGCTCTTCACTACCTCCCATCGCGCTCTCAGCCTCAGGTGTTTTGGGCTCTTCGGTACCTCCCACCGCACTCTCAGCCTCATCCTGGGCCATCCCCATAGGGGAGATCTCATAGGGCTCAGGGAGTTGCCCCAAACCCTACCAAACATCCACATGATGTACACCATCTTCTTTAACAATTCTGGAGTTAAAAAACTCCAAACTTACAAGATCGAATCCCTCTTCCCTGGGCACACAGGGCATAGATGGTAATTTGACATCAATGACCCTTAGATCTAATGGGTCAGTCTGAGTGGTAGTCAAGATATAACGCAAAGCCATTTTGTCAGTCTGGTAAGCAATAAAGTGACAAGTCCAAGTGAGAGTAGAAGCATATAGTAGCTGACCCTCTCTCAAACTACCAACTGTGTCAACAACAGCCCATGGACAAGGCTCTGTGCAACAGTGAACTAACTGTGCCAACCTTTTTGTTTCAGCAATTCGTGAAACTATCATTGGGTGGTGAGTCCAACGACAGGGAGGGCTGATATGCGCCCTCTCTCACACTGGGGCAGAAGTCGACTCAGTTACCACGAGGGTATCCGGCAGGACCACGAGGAGGTGTGACTTCCGCGACTATGCCCAGTTAGTAAATATAGTTACTCCTGCTGTTTACCTGTGCTTCATTGAATTTCTTCACTTTGACATTCAGAGCATTGGGCAGAAATTACATTGCGTCAACACCCGCCTCAGGCCTTCACAATGCTTTGTTTTAATTAAGCAGTCGGATTCCCCTGGTCCGCACCAGTTCTAAGCCGGCTGCTAGGCACTGACTGAGGCGGGGCGCTGGCCCGGAGACCCTCCCCCGGGGACCCTCCCCCGCACGAACCGCTCAGCCTACGCTGGCTGCGGCTGCGCGTGCACTGGCCGCACACCGCGGGAACCCCACCGGCGGGAACCGCTGGGAGAGCGGTGCGCAACAATGATGGCCGCCGCTGGGGCGCCGGCTGTGGCAAGGCGGAGGGTGGGCGGAGGGGGGGAGCAGGCGGCGCCCGCCACAGCCGGGGCGATCCACAGGAAGGGCCCGGCATGTGTCCAGAGTCGCCACTGCGCGCGTGCACACCCCGGTGCCCGGGCAGGCCACGCGGAGCGCACTCACCCGCGAGCAGCACCTCGTCCAGCTGCGGCACGCGCCCAGCCCCGCTTCGCGACCCAGCCCGACCGACCCAGCCCTTAGAGCCAATCCTTATCCCCAAGTTATGGATCCAGCTTGCCAACTTCCCTTACCTACATTGTTCCAACATGCCAGAGGCTGTTCACCTTGGAGACCTGCTGCGGATATGGGTACGGCCCGGCGCGAGACTTACACCCTCTCCCCCGGATTTTCACGGGCCAGCGAGAGCTCACCGGATGCTTCTGGAACCGCAATGCTTTCCAAGGTGAGGGCCCCTCGCTCGGGATGAATCCATTCCAAGGCACCCAGCCCTTCACAAAGAAAAGAAAACTCTCCCTGAGGCTCCCACCAGCTTCTCTGGGATCGGTTGCATCACCGCACTGGGTGCCTCACGGCGACCGTCTCCGCCACTCCGGATTCAGGGATCTGAACCCGACTCCCTTTCGATCGGCTGAGGGCAACGGAGGCCATCACCTGCCCTTTCGGAACGGCGCTCGCCTATCGCTTAGGACCGACTGACCCATGTTCAACTGCTGTTCACATGGAACCCTGCTCCACTTCGGCCTTCAAAGCTCTCGTTTGAATATTTGCTACTACCACCAAGATCTGCACCTGCAGCAGCTCCACCTGGGCCCACGCCCCTGGCTTCGAGGCGCACCGCAGTGGCTCTCCTACTCGTCGCAGCCTAGCCCCTGCGGGCATCGTACTGCCGGCGACGGCCGAGTATGGGCCCGACGCTCCAGTGCCATCCATTTTCAGGGCCAGTTGATTCAGCAGGTGAGTTGTTACACACTCCTTAGCGGATTCCGACTTCCATGGCCACCGTCCTGCTGTCTAGATCAACCAACACCATTTTTGGGCTCTGATGACTGTCAGCATCGGGCGCCTTAACCTGGCGTTCGGTTCATCCCGCAGCGCCAGTTCTGCTTACCAAAAGTGGCCCACTGAGCACTCGCATTCCATGGTGTGGCTCCACGCCAGTGAGCCGGCCCCCTTACCCATTGAAAGTTTGAGAATAGGTTGAGATCGTTTTGGCCCCAAGACCTCTAATCATTCACTTTACTGGGTAAACTGCCCATTGCCAAGTGCCAGCTATCCTGAGGAAAACTTCGGAGGGAACCAGCTACTAGATGGCTTGATTAGTCTTTCGCCCCTAGACCCGGGTCGGACGACCGATTTGCATGTCAGGACTGCTACAGACCTCAACCAGAGTTTCCTCTGGCTTTGCCCTGCCCAGGCATAGTTCACCATCTTTCGGGTCCTAGCACGGACGCTCACGCTCCACCTCCCCGGCCCCACGAGGGGGCGGCAGGCAAGATGGGCCGGTGGTACACCCGGGGCTGCCAGGCGCGACACGCACCCGGGATCTCACCTCAGCCGGCGCGCGCCGGCCCTCACCTTCATTGCGCCGCGGGCTTTCGACAACGGCCCCTGACTCGCACACGTGCTAGACTCCTTGGTCCGTGTTTCAAGACGGGTTGGCTGGGTAGCCGACATTGCTGCGGACTCCGGGCGCCCCAGCGCGGCCCGTGAGCCTGGCCCAGCGGCGCTGCGCGGTCAGGGCACAATGAGGACAGTCTGTCCCGGTTGACAGTGGTGCCAGGGACTGGCAGGCCCAGCCCCCACACCCCTGCGCGAAACGCCGCGCTGTGATGATGCCGCCCCCCCCCACCCTTGTGAGAGGCAGGGAAACGATGCCCCCCACCACAGCACCGCCGATGTGGGGGGAGGAGGGCGCGGCAGCAGTCCTTTCCCTCGGCCCCGGGATTTGGCGAGACCTGATGCCCGAGGGCTGTAACACCTGCTGCTGCTCGTGCGGCACTGGAACACCTGCCCGTCGGAGGCCTTCCCAGCCAACCTGGAGCCGGACGTGGCGCACCATTGCAGAGGAAATGTGCCCGGCCAGGGCCAGCTGCCGGCTGGGCAGCAGTGCCCGCACCAGCCTGCATCCCCCAGCCCGCCCCTGCAGACGGGGTTCGCCCAGGGGACAGAAGGGAGGCAGAGGTGAGGTTCCGCTGAACCCATGCCGACCGCAACTCGCCGGGTTGAATCCTCTGGGCGGACTGCATGGGCCCCACCCGTTTACCTCTTAACGGTTTCACGCCGTCTTGAACTCTCTCTTCAAAATTCTTTTCAACTTTCCCTTACGGTACTTGTTGGCTATTGGTCTCATGTCAGTATTTAGCCTTAGATGGAGTTTACCACCCGCTTTGGGCTGCACTCCGATGCAACCCAACTCCGAGAAGCCCTGGGCCTGGCGTGACGGGGGCCGCTACTGGCCTCACACCATCCGCAGACTGCGGCCTCGATCACAAGGACTTGGGTCCCCCGAGAGCGCCGCCAGGGATTGGGGCTTCTGTACGCCACATGTCCCGCACCCCACTGCGGGGCAGGGATTCGGCGCTGGGCTTTTCCGCTTCATTCACCATTACTGAGGGAATCCTCGTTAGTTTCTTTTCCTTGGCTGACTAATATGCTTAAATTCAGCGGGTTGCCACGTCTGATCTGAGGTCGCAAGGCCAAAGCTTGGCCACACCTCCTGGCCCATACAGCTCCTAAAGAAGCAGAATGCCAACAGGCCAACAGCCAGCCAGCTTCTCCCACCTACTACCCTCACCTTCCTCCCCCACTGGCGCCCACGCGCCAGGGGAAAACAAAGCCAGAGGGAGAGAAGCGGAGACAGAGTGCCCCATCCCGGAGATGAGAACCGAAAAGGGAGTGTGGCAGAGACAGCCCTGATGGGGGACCAGACGAGTGGCGGCACGTGATGGCCTTGGTGGAGAGAGAGAGAAAAGCCATGGTGCTATTTGCGCCCTGAGACCACAACAGAAGAGGAGGAGGGCAGGTGAAGGGAGGAGGGGGTCGGAACATCTGTCCCCAGCGCTCTCGCCTCATGTGCACGCGCAGTGGCACAGTACCCCTGCAGTACCCACCTGCAGACAGCCGCCCGCGCCGGGGGGAGGCTGGGGGTGAGGCCTGCGCCTCATCTCCCTCTTGCCCTCTCCCTTCTCTTGGCCCATGGCGGTGCTTTCAACACTGTCTCTTACTCTCCTCAGCTGCCACCACCACCGTACCGCGGTACGGGCCCTGCAAGGACAAACTCTGCCCCAGTGGCTCACTCCAGGAGTGGGGAACTACGGAGCAGTCCCTGAGTCTGCATATAGGGGGATGAAAGCTCTGCGCGGCAACAGTGCCGATGACGGCCATGACGATTATGACTCCTGCTGGGTCACAGGGAAAAAACTGAGGCTGCCGAGGGAAACGCATCCCTTGCCAAACCCCTGACCGCCTTCCCTCCGGGCACCAGTGAGCCACCACCACCACCGCCGCTGACCACAGTCAACTGGCCTGTGAGGCAACCCCAGCCGCACCACCGTGGTGGCCGCTGGATGGCGACTGATCGTCAAGGAACGCTCAGACGGGCGTAGCCCTGGGAGGAACATGGGGCCACAAGTGTGTTCAAATTGTGGATGACCAATGTGTCCTGCAATTCACATTAATTCTTGCAGATAGCTGCATTCTTCATTAACGTACGAGCCGAGTGATCCACCACTAAGGGTTGTCTGGCTTTGGCACCAATCCTGCACCCGTGGAGGGGCTGGGACCGCTCACATGGGGCGCCCCTTTCTCTTGTGCTGAGGATGTGCGGGCGTGTGCCTGGCTTTGACCGTCCTTACTTGATAGTCAGGAGTGCAGACATAGGAGATCCAGCCACACTGAACTGGAATTCTTCCTCAAACCTCCACACTATGGTGGCACTGAAGGAGATCTGAGCAGTCTGGGTCCCACCTGGTGCAATGATGCCATCCTCAGGTGCAAACTTGAAGCAGAAGCCCACGTTGGCAGTTGAAGGTCTATAGGTGAAGGGAGCATCAATATCTCCTAGGTTAATCAGTTTCACCTGCAGCAGCAAGAAAGCAAAATGGAAATACATGTGGAATCTTCCCTTCTTGTGAGTTATTGTCTAATGACGCAATTAATACCCAGAAATAGCAGACGATGCTTTGAATGGCAAAAAAATACAACAGGACAAGTTCTGCCTTGAAGTTTTCATGCAAAGCAGCGGCAACTCCACAGAACTGGAGTCCACAACCCTGGGGTTATCCCATGGACACAGAGCTGTGCACCTCTGATCAGCATCACCAAGTTCATTCAGACCTGGCCCTGAGAGCAACGTGGGCTGATTGCAGCTGCGTAGTCAATCACCCCAGAGCTGCTGCTGCCCCAGTGAGCACAGCTCCAACAGCACCATCTACTCATTCACCTTTACCCATGTCATGAAAACAATACATTGATTATGAGGCATCAGCATCAAAATGTATAGACAGCATCATCTTTTGGTAAGAAAACTCAGCATGTCTTTGCCTCCCACAGCCAAGCTTTTGGAAGTGTCTGGCATGATGTAGTGCCTCATCTTCTACCTCTTTCAGCTGCTCTCTCTTTGGATTTTGTTGCAAACTTGACACTATTGGGGAGGAGACAAATAGGTAGAAAAATGCTTTGCTTTATTCCCAGGAACACTTTTCTCTTTCTAGAGCCAGAGATGCACCAAGGCTGAAGTGTGTTGAGGGACTGGTCAGCAAGGGAAAGAACTCCCAAGCCCTTTGCAAGGGCCAGCACTGAGCCAGGAGGCTGGATGGCTTTCCTGTGACCTGCAGCAATAAGCAGGAGACACTTGACTGGAAGCTGTCTGCAGTTGACTGAAGCTCAAAGGCAGCCAGTTTGTTCCAGCTGCTTCTGAACAGCCCAGTCCAAAGGTGCCTTGTGTCTGGCACTGCCACAAAAGCCTCTGAACATCCCTTTTTGACCCAGGCTTCGTTTCATATGCCAAGGGGTTGTTTTGCAGCAAGCCTCCCAGCTGATTCCCAAAGAAGGAACTGGGGCTTCATGAACAACAGACACACCTTTCAGACCCTCCCAGATTTCACCAGTAGATCAAATATTCCCTGCTCACAACTGCCCAGGTCGGCAGCAATTCCACACTTCCACCAGGCTTGCTCTGCCTCAGGAGCCATCAGGATCCACCCCAAGCCTTCTGCTCACGTCATAGATGTGGGGGGTGTCGATAGAAATGTTCCCAAGGTTCAGAGTAGGAGAGCTGAATTCTACCAAGGGTCCTTGGCCTTCCCGTGAGAGGTGCAGGGGCAGCCTGCTCTCACAGCCTGGGGAGAGATGTCTATTGCACTACAATCATTCCCTCTGTTATACTGGATTTTCCAGGCTGCCTCAGTGCTAGACCCTGACTCTGAGCTGGATGCAACCAGCTCCTGATGCTGCAGGAGAGGATATGGACCCTCCTCTTCCCTCAGCCTTGGGGCTGACTTCTAATTTCTAACCCATTCCTTGGGCTGCTTTCCAATTTCAGCCACCAGTCTGCTGAGTTTAAAACATCTCTGCTGCCTTGTAGTGACAGGCCAAGGAGTTACAGGTATAAATTGAAAGAAAGGAAATTTAGCTTAGATATTAGGAAGAAATTTTTTACTCTGAGGGTGGTGAGACACTGGAGCAGGTTCCCCAGGGCTGTTGTGGAGGTTCCAGCCCTGAAAGTGTTCCAAGCCAGGCTGGATGGGGCTTGGAGCTACCTGCTCTAGGGGGAGGTGTTCCTGCCCAGAGGCCTTTAAGTCCATTCCATCCTTAACATACTCTGGTTCTATGCTTTCCTTCCCATGCACTTAGAGGAGCTTTGAAATCATTCAGTGAAGGCACAGAGCTCCTACAGAGTTTGGCAATTGCCAAACTACCTGACCCAGGAACACAGGACTTCGTTGCCAAAGTCCCCAACTCCTGACACTCAGCACTGTGTTCTATTTCCACAGACAGAGCTGCAAGGGCTCAATTCCCACAAAGGGAGAGAGGCAAGTGCTGGCCAAGGCCGCTCCTTCTACCAACACCCTGGGCTCAGGGGGGCTCAAACACCTCTGCTCTGCTGCTGTCTGGGCACTGGGAGGTGATCCAGGCTCAGGGAACACATTTGTAACTCAGCTCCTGCTGCCTGATGATGGATCCATGTCAAATGGACCCATCATCCTGGAGGCCAGGGGCCTGCAGGGGCTGAGTGCTTGTTCACTAAAGCTGTTCTGCTCTGCAGCTCTCTGGCCTTTGGGGGAATGCTGGCAAAGCCATGGCATGAAAACCTCTCCCTGCACTGCCTGGGCTGTTCTGGGATCAGTCAGGCACACACAGCATTCTGAGCCCTGGCCTGGCACAGGAGACTCCCTGGGAGCTGCAGGGCCAGGGGGGATGTGCCAGCACTGCCCTGCTGACCAGGGACTCTTCCCAGCACTTCCATGGGAGCCCCGTGGGCTCAGGCTGGCACCATGGCTTCACTGAGGGGGAGAGAAGCAGGGCAAAGGAGCTGTACCTGAGATGCTGCAGTAAGCCACACTTCCATTTTCCAGTGCTTCCAGGGGTCTGAAGGTCACCTTGAATTTGGCCAAACAATTTGGCCCAATTTCTCCCTCCTACAGCAGAAAGAGACAGCAAAACATTGCTCTGCAAACTTCACATTTCTTGTTTTCAACCACACTTCTGTAAGCCTCTGTTTAGAGCATTAGTAATGAGTGAACAACACAAGGAGCCCAAGGAAACACTCCAAACCCATCTCAACACAGCGCTGGAAGCTCTCAATGCTCAGCTGTTCAGCTCCCACTCTCCACAATATTCCTGCTGCTCTGACAAAGGCTCTTGGTCACATCATGCTGCTGTCAGCTACAGTGGGATGCAACTGCCACTGTGCACTGGTGGCTCTTCACAAGAAGAAGAGAACATGATCCCTGTCTTGGGTCGACTATATGATGCTTTTATTCCAAATCGTCTTGTTCTGTTTATGCTGAATAATAAGTGTTGCACCTTTAAGACTTGTTGCAGAGAGTGAAGGGGGGAGAGAAGAAGCAGCAGTTTGTTTTCAGACACTGCACTCACTCCTCCACATTCCTGCTCCTGGACTGCATTGTGTGTGGATGGACAGACAGCGGGACAGAGCTCTCCTTTGCTTTTAGTTAATTTAGCTTGCTGAGACAAAGAAGTTCCCTGGACTGTGGGGTTTTTTTCCCTTTTCTTTGGACCTGTTCAAAACTGCTCTGGACTGAACACCAGAAGAGCACCGACAGCTCCACCTGTGGCCACTGGGCTGGGCCTGGCCTGCGACATTTCCAGCACTAGAGGGACTGATCAGAGACTGAGTGAGCTGAGCTGCAACCCAGGGAGGGACTTTCTCAGTTTGTCATCTCTTTTGGAGCAGCAAGGGGTTTTATTGATTAATACTGTTTAGGGTTTATTGTTTAATAAACAGGTTTTTTCCACTTCAAGGAGGTCTTTTCTCCAGGACTGGTTGGGGGCAGGGGCCGATTGAATCTTCTTTCCGAGAGGAGCCCCTTTAGGGGTTCTCTCCCAAATTTGCCCAGAACCAGAACCTGGGAAATAAAAATATTAGTTTAACCTGTATTGAAAGAAAGCAGAGGCTGGCATTATTCTAGGGTTTACTCCAAGATGAGAAGGGATGTTGCACTGTGCAGACACCAGGCATTCATTGTCTCTCACAATGCCAGTACTCAGAATCAGGACTCTGGTTGATGGCAGGACATGGTGGTTTGCTTGCAGAAACAGAAAAGGAAAAGGTTTTCTGTCCCTGTGTGCAGGACAACTCCAAAGGCCCATTTCAACCTTCCACCCTTGTGTCCAGGCTCACAGAGGACACTGGAAGGGACACTCAGAAATAGTGCAAGGCGTGGTTACAGGAGGGGATTGGTATTTCTATGATGAGCCTTAGGCTGAATCTGGCCTCACTTTCCCAGCAAACCATTGCAAGCTTCAGGTCAGTGTGTGAGCTGGCAGTGCTCCAACAGCCTCTGCTGAACCTCACATGTGGGGGGAGCCCCTGCCTACAAGAACTGCTCCCTGTGGACACTGCAAGGACACGCACAGAGTGCCCTTGAGCTCAAGCCCTGGCAGCACAGCATGGCTTTGTCAGGCTCCCAACCCTGCCATGAGCCTCCAGGGCAGAAATGCTTTTAGCATTTGGCATTTTTAGGCGAGTTCTGCAGGTGCACCAGAAACTCAATGTCCTCCCTCCCAGCACTTCGAGCCAGCTGACGATCTCCCCAGTGACGCCAGCCAGGGGTAGAGTGGGTGGGAGGAGGAAGAGGGGGAGTAGGATGGGGAGGAGGAGGATGAGGACGAAGAAGAGGAGCAAAATGAGGTTTTCACCTATCACTTACCATTGGCTCAATGAAAAAAATGTCATCAGAGAACAGCATGGGGTCTTGGTGCAACTTTGCCTTCTCCCCCAGGAGCCTCAGGAGGGCAGTGTGATCTTCACAAGAGCCCTTCTTCTTCCCTGTTTCTTTCCCCTCCATTAACTTTTCCAGCCACAGCTCTCTCGTGTCCGCAGGAATCGATGCTGCCTGCAGCCACAGGAGAGACAAAGCCAGCAGACTGTTTAATAAGCCACAGATTGGCAGAGAGAAGTGTGAGTGCAGGAGAGCAAAGCACCTGGGGAGGAGCTGCAGTGTGAGAGATGAGTAATGCGATGATTTATCAAAAAGCAGGATGCCCCATTGCAGGGAATGATTGGCAGCTGACTCCATTGATTCACAAGGCTGAACAGTTGCTTTATTAAACTAAATTATATTACATTGTACTACACTATATTAAAGAAGCATACTATACTACAAAGAATACTAGAGAATACTAAAGAATACTAAAGAAAACTTGTGACTGTCTCCAGACAGCCAGGACAAAGCGTTTTCCAATTGGCCAAGGAAACAAAACAATCCTCAGCAGAATCCAACTGACAAATCACTTCAGGTAAATAATCTTCCTAACACTTTCCACATGATGGAGATACGAATTTTTTTCTTGCTTTTCCCTGTGCTTCTCCAGGAAAAGAAACCCTGAGAGAGAATTATGTCTCTCCATTCAGAGAATGTGAATGCCACAATGATTGACTCTCACAATTAACAGACAAATACCATGTATAGAAGTTAAGAAAAATTTCTTTTACCCCCTCAGTTGTTATCAAGGGACACCTGGGGTTGGGATATGTGGGAGGGTCACCTTGTCACTACAGTGACATTTGACCTCCAATCAAGATTTGAGGAAGTAAACTCTACCACTGGACACTGAAGAAGGAGTCAATGGACAGAATTTTGGGAGGGGCTAAAGGGTTAAAAGGCAAAAACTCCATTGTGTGGGTGAGCACATGGTGCGGAAAATCCTTTGCTCCTGGCGCCATAACATTTTCTCTATTCAGTCTTCTGTTGCATTTTTGATAAGGTTTAATAAACCTTTCTAAACTTATGAAAAGGGAGTGGCTATTTCTCCCAAGCAGCAGCTCCCCAGCAAGGGCTGACCCCAAGCCATGGGGGTCCCAGATGGATCAGAGGATAACTTGTTGTTCACTGGCCCAGCAGGGAGTTTTACTCCACACCTGCAAGCTCAGGAGAGGTTTCCAGAGCCAGCGTCCCTCCAGAGAACCTCCTGGCTCAAAGCCTCTGGCAAAAAACTGAGGGAGAATCCATCAGCCACTTCAAGTGGCTTTTCCTACCACCGAGCTGCTGGGGAGGCAGATAAAGGTCATGGAGCAGGACTTCCCTGGGAAGGGGAGACAAAGCTGGGTTGCAGCTACGTGCTACCAGCACTGTGAAAAAGTCACATTATATGATTGGCTTTTCGCATATATGAAAATAAAACATTGGTCTGTTCTGTTTCAGTCTCTATGCAATATTGCATAGAGAAATGTAAGATAACGATTAGAAATCAATCAGATAATACACATAACCAATAACACATCTGCAGTCATACAGTTATCAATCACTGCAACACTGAACTGTCATCCCAGAGTCTGCGACAGCTGATGAACCTTGAAACAACAGAGAACTGGAGAACTCATGTCCAGATTCATGTTTCTCCAAATTCCCTTTGAAATCAGGCTCAGCTATCATACATGGTCAAATTGCCAAGCGAAAAGGACTTGAATACTTTTTGATGCAGAAAACATCTGGGCTGATTCTCAATCATTCCATTCAAGTAGAGCTAGAACTTGGCAAGAGTTCAAACTCTAATTGATGGACATCACTTAATACATTTTAAAACAAGACTCTTAAAACAGCAATTATGAATAGGAAACCTTAGGATTAAAGATCAATCAAACCATTAAATAATTGAATCCCTCCAAAACTTCTGTCAGGACAGAAATTCTTCAAACACAGCAAACCTCTTGAATTCTCGGCTGAAGTACTCTATAACAACTGAAGAAATAATAGCTGAAGAAAACCACAAAACTGGCAATCTGGATTTAAAGGAAACCTAAAAAACATGAGTAGTTAAAAAACAAAAAGACAAGATTCTGAAGAGACACGTGTCTTGTAGATGATCACGCATAGAGACAGTGAAACACATGAAAGCTGGCTGTAAATATTACAACAATACCTTGATCATAATTCTTATAATAAATTCTGAAAATTCTCACTATATAATCAACTTATCAACAGGAAGTATTTGAAGGGGTTATGACAACTTTTTTAAAGTATTCATATAGCATTAATAACAATCCTTATTTATCAGTATCACCTATAAAATCCAAAAATAACAAAGGTTACAAACTCAATACCAACAAAACTGTGAATCATTGGAGAATCAGCTGGTGACCCCACAGATAGGATCTGATTGATATTTCTCAAATGCTCTGTCTTCAGAGACATTTCATGTAATTGAATCATTGCTAATAATTCTATCTTTCTACAGTGGTTTCCCTCCTTAAGAGGCATTTTGCACAACAGAAGATTTCCATTTATATCATATTTGGAATACCACTGATTTGCACTGGTTTCCCCTTTTTCTGTATCTTGGGAAAAAACCTGGGTGCTTTCTCACTTTACTCTGATTTTGGACAGCTTTTTTACATGTCCAGCTTTTGCATCTGAAGCCTGATCATCTGGTAAATACTGTTTCCGTCACTTCTGTGGGACCGGGCTGTTGAGGAATTCGGTGCGCCTCACACAACATGCGCTGCACCCGCGAAAAATCTCCAGCTTGAGATTTTGATGGAGGCTGAAACTGTGTGCTGGCTGCCGGGGCCGGCTGCGTGCCCGCTGCCGTGGGACCGGAGCAGGGCCGGTCCCTCGGGCACCCTCTGCACCCAGACCGCGCCCGCTCTCTGCCGGTGCCCTCACGGGAGTGCGGATGCCCCCGCCCCGACCGCGCCTCCCCGGCGCTTCTCTCGGCGCAGGCGCGGTCTGGGGAACGCCCCCTGTGCCCGTGACCGACACCGGCGCTGCCCCGGTCCCGTTCTGGCTCCGGTCCCCGCTCGGCCGCGTCCGTGCCGCGTCTGCGCACTGGGGAAAAACCCGCCCCGCTCCGGCTGCCGGGTTTGTGCGTCATCAGCGGGCGCCTGCCGCGTTCCGTGGCGGTCGCAGGGACGCTGCAGCCGTCCCGTCCCGTCCGCCTCAGTCCCGCCCGGCGCGGCTGCCGCGGCCCGTGCGCGTTCCCCGGGTGCCGCCGCCCGCCGCCATCGCAGTCGCGCGGGTTCTGCCCTTCGCGCGCGGCTTTGGCACCCCCTGCGTGAAACCGCCGCCGCCGCCATGGCGCATGCGCCCGCCGCCAGCGCAGCCAGCCCCGCGCCTCCCTCTCCCGCGCTCCGCCCGGCCCGGCCCCGCTCGGCGCTGCCCCCGCAGCCGCCGGCCGTGCCCTGCACGCTGCCGACCGCCCGCTGCTGCGATCCGGGCACCGCCGTGCGCGCTATCGCCTCCGCCGCTGCTGTGCCTGCGACTGCCCCGCTGCCCCCGTGGGCCCCCGCCGGCCTCCGCAGCCCCCACGGCCGCGTCTGCGGCCCCCCCGGGCTGCTGCCGGCCGGCGCCGCCGTGGCACGGGTTCGCCAGTCGCCGAGAAGCGGCTCTGCCCCGGGTTCCCCGACCCCCTCCGCCCTGCTCCCCCTGAGAGTTCTGGGCGTTCTGGGGACCCATGGGACCCTGGGCACTGTGGAGATGATGCCAATTCCTCCCACACCTGTTTGCTGGGGATTACCTTTGCCCCTCCCTGGTCGGTGAGGGCAACTGCCGCCTGCTGATGGCAGGATGACTTCCCCCATCCTCGAGAGAATACTGCTGCCTGCTGATAGCTGGCAGCCCCCGCGGAATTCCACGAAATTGCCTCTAACATTACCCTTGCTGGGGATAAAAGCTTCAAGGCCGTTTATCTTTTTTCAGAGATTTTCACAGGGTGTGTGGCTTCCATGCCCTGTAGGGCTGACAAGATGCTGGGTTGTTCCTGGGAACATGTCTCCCCCATGTTCTCAATTTTGACTTTTCTTACCAAAAGCTGAATCATCTGCAAGGTCAGTCCGGAGTTTGCCCTGGTCACCGTCCAGCAGCTCGCAGGTGAGGGTTTCCAGGCGTGCTTCTGGTCCTCCTCTTTCCAGGTCGAGCTTGAAATGAATCTTCTCAGCAGAGGTCGAGATGCTCTTTCTGGATTTTTCCCTTGAGAGTGCCTGTTTCCTTTCCTTCTCGGGCTGGGTTTCAACAGCTGATGGCTGTGGCGTGGCTGCTTGCCAAGAGCCCACCTGGGTGCCCTCTTGGAGCCCACCAGGGACGCCAATGTCTCAGGGTCTCTTGCTGCTCAGAGTGACCCCAAGAAAAGTTCAAAGTCTCTTTTCCCAGCCCGGCACTTGAAGAAGGAGTCAGGGCTCTTCATTTCTCAGCCTCAAGGTTGTTTATTTTATCTTATCTATAAAAAAATTTTCTCCTGCCCTGCCGAGGTCAGCTCAGCAGGACAGTCTGAGGCACTCTGCCTGCCCCCGGGGCGGTGTTATGTCTTTATACTAAAAACTGCGTGTACAATGTTTACAATTACTTTCCAATACCTATCACCTATGTTAGACAGTGAGCTTCTACTCTAAACCAATCAGTAAGTGCCAACATCACAGCAGAAGATGAAGGCCAAGAAGAAGAAGGAGAAAGGCTGGACACACCCAGTTCCCTCCATCTTGCCTCCTGAACCCCCATACCAAAAACCCCAAAATCTACT
This sequence comes from Melospiza melodia melodia, assembly GCF_035770615.1. NCBI lineage: Eukaryota > Metazoa > Chordata > Aves > Passeriformes > Passerellidae > Melospiza > Melospiza melodia. The sequence continues at coordinate 6,781,654 of NC_086210.1, forward strand.
TTTCCACCCTGTGATAACTTCACTAATATTCTGCCTAAACTGTTGTGGCCTGCTGATCTTCATATAAGGTTTGTAATTTGCTCTACGGGTCATAATCAAACCCACTGGTGTTTTGGGCTCTGTGCCAGGGCTTCTGAGCCCCCGGCATGGGTCCTGGCCATCCTGGACTGCCAGAGGGATGTTCTGGGTTCCCACAGGTCTCTTCTTAGGTCTTCTACAGGTTGGTTTTTTGTTTCTCTCCTTCTGCTTGTGCTAGGAAAAGCCCCTGCTGGGACATCTCTGCACCCTGGCATCCTGGGCATCTGCATGGGGATGGGCAATGTAACAAAGGACTGGCTGGAGGCCTTTGGAAATGGGAATTTATGGACAGGTGGGATTGCTCAATCTGACTGCACTGAGCCCTCATGCAGGACAGAGCTCTGGATCTCCTTCCTGCTTGGCAGGGTTCAGTTTCCAGGGAGTGTGGGCAAGGACTGGCACTCACCTGCACAGAAAGGCTTCTGCCTTTTGTCCCTGTAGCTAAGCCCAGGGTAAGATTCCTCCTTTAGTGCTCAAAGAAAGGAAAGGAAATCCCAGAAGGGATGTGCTGTGTCTTTGAAACCATTACCAACTGTGAGGAACACCTCTGCTAGAGTAGAACATGTCCCTGGTCAAAGAAGGTCACCCCTCTGACCAAACTGATCCCAGCCCAGAGGCCAGGCCTTCTGCTGGGCTCTGGAAGGGGTTCTGCAGGCAATGTGCTCAGGGGAGAGATCTCCACTGGCCTCACTTCTCCCAGGGATAACACATCCCATCCCACCCCAAGGGTTCCCAGGATGGCCACAGACAAGAGCAATGGGATCCAGCACACTTACTTAGCTCTTTGAATAGTGCTTCTACACCTTTCTGAGTCAGACAGCCAGCAGCCACAGACACTGGACATCAGGTGCACATGAAAATAAAATCAAAGACAGGATATTTAACAAGGACCTTTCCCCAAGGAAGTCCAGGGCTGAACTGAGCAGGTTCTGGGGCAGAACACATCCCACAGCTGGCCCAGGAGCCCCATGCAGTGCTGGGGGGTTCCTGACCCTCGGGCCCACTGAGGCTCTCCTGGGCCAGGGAGCTGCCTCAGCTGCCACAGCACTCGGGCACCACACAGGTGCCTCAGTCCCACCAGAGCACAGCCACCCACAAGAGGGTGAGACCCTTCTGCCACACACCAGGAGTGGAGAGGAACCTCCCAGGCCCCTTCACTGTCCCTTGGCACATTCATTTCAGCCTGACCCTCAAAGCCCTGCTCAGCAACATCCCCCGCTAGAGTAGGATGTGTCCCTGGTCAAAGGAGGTCACCCCTCTGACCAAACTGATCCCAGCCCAAAGGCCAGGCCTTCAGCTGGGCTCTGGAAGGGGTTCTGCAGGCAACATGCTCAGGGGAGAGATCTCCATTGGCCTCACTTCTCTAAGGGATAACACATCCCATCCAAGGTTCCCAAGGATGGGCACAGGCAAGAGCAATGGGAGCCATGAGTCCACACTTACTTATGGACTCAAATTGGCCTCCAGGGAGTTCATGCTGCCATGAACTCCCTTTTTTTGTGGCCATTAGGTTCACCTGAAAAGAAAAAGAAAAATGAAAAAGAGGAAGCTTCGCTATGATATTTCCCCTTAGGTTTTAGAAATGCATTTAAGAGCTTTTTTGTGACACATAGATCCCTCGAAATACACATAGATCCCTCAAAATATACTACTCAAACCTCTGATTTACTCAGGGTTTTTTAATTTACCGATTTTCCCTTCCATCACTGTCCAAACGGAATACAGCTCTTTCCAAGATACTCAGTCCTTGCTTGTGGTCTCCTGTATCATTTTCTCTAGGTTCACTCTGCAATGCAAGGGAAAAGAGGGGCAAAATCTCTGTGGTGAGCAACATCTCAGCACTAGAGAAGACAAGGCAGTTGATAAGATGTTCTGTTGCACTCCCAGCTGGTCCCTAACCCATCTTGTCTGCCCTGGAGCTCTGAGAATTCTCACAGACACACACTTCATCTTCCTTGGTAAAAATTAAGACCTTCTGCTTTTGCAGAGTGCAGAACCTGGTGTTCAACCCCAGTCATATTTTCCTCAGAGGCAAGGGACCATTTTCCATTCCTTCAGACTCAAATCCTGGAGGTTATCCTGACCAGCTATGAAGAAATCTATGGTGAAAGGACAAGTGACCTTGGCTGGAGTCGACGCAGGAAGTGTCCCGACCAGAGAGTAATTACCACTCATTCCATGATGCAGAACGCATGAAAGACACTTTGTGTATAGTATTAAGAAATATACACTTCCTATAGGAACAGTAGTGGACCTAAGACCTGATTGGTCTTAAGGTGAAAACCTCTCATACTAGTGATGCATTATGATTAGTACACTCTAGCAAACCATTTTTATAAACAATGGTTATAGAAAGAGAGATAATAATTGTTTGATTTTTGTTTTCTAGGATTGTTAGGTTCAGTTTGTGAGAAATTGTCTCTGTTCATTCTTTGAATGAACTGAGAATATTTACAGGCTGGCTGCCAAATGCCCATCAAACTTCTCTCACTCCCCCTCCTCAACTGGACAGGAGGAAAAAATACAACTGAAGAGCTCACATAAAGCTTGGGACATCCCTCTCCAGCTGCCACCATGGGCAAACCAGACTCCACTTGGGGACGATTGCTTTGCTTTTTCAGCAATTCCCAATAGAGCAGCAAGCTGGGTAACAAAGACAAAACTGAAATCACCTCACTCCCACTCTCCCCTCTCGTGCCTGGGAACACACCTGGCGCAGGTGGCTGGGGCAGCTGCAGTGCCTGATGCAAGCTGAGCTCCAGGTGGGAGCCCGAGACAGGAGCTCATGAATGGCCAACAGAGCCCAACAAAGGGCACCAAGAGTGGTGGCACCGCTGGGGAAGGGACACCGAGAGACCCAGCAGGAGCTGAGGGCCCGGGAGGAAGAGCCAGACTCGAGCCTTGGGCATCCAGACTGAGGGGATAAAACTGAGGGGCTCCCTTGCTGGGGGAACAGCTCAGGCTGTTCCTGTGTCACTGCACTGGGAATAAATGGCTTTATGGAATCAGACAGCTGAGACTGCTCTGGGAAACCTGGGCTGGAACCAGGGAGGATACAGGGGCTGGGTGTGGGGAGTCCAGCAGGGCCCATTGGGGCACTGCAGCCACTGCTGTGAAGGGGCTCCTCCCAACACTGAACACCTCTGATGGCTGGAATGTGATGGCCAGAGAGCCTTGGGAAGGGTCAGACTGGGAAGTTTCCTAAATATCCTCTTCTGCACAGCTGGCTGCAGAAAGCAGGGCCCTGCTGACCCTTCCAACAAAGCTGCCTGTCCCTTCTGAGCACATCCATCAGAGCAGCAGGGACGAGGTGAAGGCAGAAACAGGGACTGCTCAGGAGTGAGGAAAGGTCTGCTCAGGGCACAACTCACTGCTGTGCTCTGCTCTCCCTCTTTCTCGCACTCCATTTCCCTGGGCTGTCTGCTCCTTGGGACTTTCTGTTTTCTTTGGCCACGTTCCAGAAAAGGAGGACCTGGACTGAATTAAGGGACCCCTTGCCAAAAGCTGCTGCATGTCCAGAAAGCTTTCCTGGTGTTCAAGGAGAGGATAGACCCAGGTGAGGAAAAGAGGGGAGGATTAGAAATAGAGAAATGCCGGCAGGGACCCAAGAGAAGTCACAGCCCCAGGGCCCATGGCTGTCCCACGGGTCTAACTGAAAGCATCAGACAGGAAATGCCAGGGGTGATTTCCCAGGAATGAAGCCTGCTCCATCTCTTCCCACTACATTTTACTGTTTTGCTCTGGTCTGAAAGGAGGGAAAGCATATAAATGGCAAAAAATGCTCAGAGTTTGAGGAGTTTTCTCCTGAAAGCAGAGCAATAGCGTGATGGCTTCTCAAACAGTAACAATGAGTAGATGATGTGCACGTGGAGCTGTCCTGGATGTACCTCTGCCATTGATCACTGATGAACACCGACATTAGCTCAGATCACCGCTCATGGAAAGATGGTTGTGCTTCCAGGGATGGGTCACCCCACTTCTCACAGACAGAGACACATTGTCCTCTCTGTCTCTCATATTTGGAAGGAGCCCTGACAACTGCTGTAGACAGGAGAATTATTTTATGCAGGGCCACATCTGCACTCTTGAGCCAAAGCTGAAGCTTTGAGGGGGAAAAAGAAAAGGAAGGGGGAAAGACAGGAGAAGAATAAAAAAGAAAAGGGGGGTGGGGCAGGGGTAAGAGAAGACAGAAAAAATATGGAATAAAAAAAAGAAATAAAAGAAACAAAAAAAGAAGAAACTCTCTCTGCCACATTGTCAGTGATGGCTTTGTTGCCCAGAGACCAAGAGAGTCTGGTCTGCCAACAGATGCCCAATAAATTAGACATTTTGAATTATGCATTGAGTGCAATAAAACATTATTACCAGCATGTGAGTTAAATCCAGGAGGATTGTATGAGTGGTGGTGAAATCTCATTATGCTTTTTCTGGTGTGCTAAGGTGAGCTAATAATATTAAATATAAAAATTAAATTAAGTTCTAGTCACTCCATGAAATAATTATTCATTCTATATTCAGACTAAAAATTTTTCCAATCAGCCAAGATCAAAGCAACAAACAATTATCCATAATGTATTCATGGCAACCAGGCTGTGTCTAATCAATATGCTACTTACTTTTCACTTTTTTCCCATTTAATGTGTAGCAAGAGTCATGGTAACAATTTTTGCTATCAGAAAAAAACCCATGAAATAAATAAGTACAGCCTGAATTGACCATTTTTTCTCTACGTAGGAATGAATTAGGAACTGGATTAGTGTCTGTAGACTGAGGGCAGGAAGGGACAATCGACTTTGAATGGGAATTCTATGGAATATTAACTTTGTGGTCTCCCTCCAACCCTTCCTGACTGGTCCCCCACCCTCTGCAGCACAGCTGGGCCTTGATGAGGCAAAGACACTGAAAGCCCTGGGGGCCCTGGAGGGCAGCAGGGCTCCTTCAGGCCTCAGCAAAACCCAGTGAAGGCCCCAGGTTGGTCCAGGGAGCTTTTCCCACTCAATCCCCTCTGGCAGAACTGGACTCAGCACTTGAGCCCTTTCTCTGGCTGGGCTCCTGCTCACACAGCCCCGGGTGCTGCTGCCTTGTTTGGCTGCTGGCCCGTGTGCTCCCTCTCCCAAGCGCTGCCTTTTCACCTGGAGCTTGCTCAGTTCAGCCGAGAGCCTCAGGAGAGGAGTGCTTTACTCCTGGCTCTTGGAGAGACCATTCCTGCCCTCAGAAGAGGCTGCCCTGGAAAGCTCGGCATATTTCCTGATAGGCATTTATGGGAAATCAGTGTCAAACGGAGAAAAGAGGTGCTGGGGGGGAGGGAGGAGCCCGTGGGGGTGGGAACCCTCCGCAGCTGCTGGTTCAGCCCATCAAAGCCTTCTCCTCTGCAGCCCCAGCTGTGTGCTCTGCTGCTGGCCTCAGTCCCTGCCCCTCGGTGCCTGGACCCCGCTATTTCCCGGCTGTGACAGCCCAGGCTGGCACTGAGGAGCTCATCCCTGTGTGGGGCAGGAGCAGCTCCCCGTGAGCACCCCCCATCCACGCACCAGGCAGCTCTGCTGAGCCATCGCTCCCGGATCCCCCATGCTGCTGGAGCCCTTTGCTGTGCCTGGCCATGGATGTCAGGGCAGCTGCCATTCCCATGGGAACCTGCTCACTGGCCTGAGACCACTCCAGGCTGCCCCCAGAGCTCTTCTGCCCACTCTCCCTGATGATCAGGGGGTTTCTGAGCTGGCAAGGCAGCGTCCCCCCTTTCTGACCCCTCCACTGCTCACTCACACAAGTCAACTTAACCTCTGCCCATCCTGTTGAGGATGTCCAGGTATCCCAGCTGCTCTTCACACCTCCCATCCTCATCCTCCCTGACACTCCTCTGGCAGAGCCTCTCCCCTTCCTCTGCATTCCACCAGCACTCAGGCACAGCCTTCCAAACCATCTAGGGATGGGTTTGGCTCTGAACAAAAATGATGTAGGCAGCTTCTGAGATCAAAACCAGCAATTTTGGGTTCTCAGGGGTTCAGAAACTCCCACTCAGGAGCATTTGGACTAAGAAACTGCAAGTTTGGGAGCTCTGGGGTCCCAAACACTGATTTAGAAAGATTTTGGGTTCTGAAGAGCCTCAACTTTAGGCAGCATTGGGGTTGAGAAACACAAATTTAGGGAGCATTTGACTCAAAACCACTGATTGGGGGAACTTTTCGCCTCAGAAAGTCCCCTCTAGGCAGCTTTTCAGCTCAAAATTCCAATTTAGGGAGCTCTTGGGCTCAGAAGCGAATGTTTAAGGAACTGCAATACTCAAAATGGGATCTCAGGAAGCTTTGCAGGTCAGGGAAAGCAACCTGGGGAGCTTCAGGGCTCAGAAACATCAATTTAATGAGCTTTGGGGCTCAGAAAACTCAGTGTCCAGACACTTGGGACACAAAAGCAGCAATTTAGGATACTTTGGGGCTCAGCAATACCATTTCAGGGCACTTTTGGCCTCAAAAATTGGTATTTGGGGAACTTCACAGCTGAGAATACTGGAGTCTCAGGAGCATTGGGGCTCACCCACCTGGGGATGTTTTTGGGACCTGAAACAGCATTTGGGTGCAGAAATACTGATTTAGGGAGCACTGGGGCTCTTAAACACCAATTTAGGGACACACATGCCTATGAAACCCTGATTTGGGGAGTTTAAGGCTGGGAAAAATCATATTGGGAGCTTTGGGAATCAGGGAGAGTGATTTTGGGATATTTTCAGAGCAAAAAGAACAATTTAGAGAGCTTTTGGGCTCCAAAACAACCAATTTAAGCCGATTTTTGGCTCTGTAGTCCCTATTTAGGGAGCTTTGGAGCTCCAAAACAGCGATTTATAGAACTTTTGGGCTGAGAAACATCAGTTTCGGGAGCAGAAGGAGCAAGCCCTGAGGAAACCCGGGAGCAAGGGGCAGGCGCTTACCTAGGACAGGTCTGGGAAGGAGCCGCTCCGCGCTGGGAGCACTGCTTAAAAACTGGGATAGATACAGCTCACTAGCTCACTGTGCCCGACCCGTTCCCGCCCCCACGGGCTCCTCCCTCTCTGCCCGCAGCTCCTTTCCCAGTTTTACACCGATTTCCCCTAAATGAGGTTTCCCCGCTCTGGGAGCGGTTCCTTGGCTGGGGGTGGGAAATGGGCACAGCCAGCGCTCCCCGCCCATCGCTCCCGGAGCCTCCCTGGCTGGGATCAACCCCACGGGCTGATGGCACACCAGGCACAGGGCGTGAGTGAGGGGCGTCAGGGCTCTGGAACACTGATCTGGGAACTTCATGGCTTAGAAACCCCTGTGTCAGCAGCTTCGGGGCCAGAATGGTGAGCTCAGGAGCTTTGGGGCCGAGAATTAGCAGTTCTGGGGGCTTTTAGACTCCAGAACACTGATTTTGGGAGGTTTTTGGCTCGGGAAAAAAAAAATTTTGGGAGCTCCGAGTCTCAATGAAAGCAACTTAGGGCTATTTTTAGCTCAGAAGCAGCAATTTAGAGATATTTCAGGCTGAGAAACATCAATTTAAGGATATTTTGGTGTCTGAAATACCAGTTTAGGGAGCTAAGAAACACTCATTTAGGGAGGATTTGGGCTCCGAAATATCAAATAAAGAGTTTTTGACCTCCCAAATAAAAAACCTTTTTGGGGAGGGTTTTGCTCCTGAGGGCTGGAATATAAGTGTGGGGAGTCCTGGCAGACTGACTATCCCCCAAACCCACCACGGCAAGTGCTGTGTGCCTGTGGTGGCGAGAACAACCCCTGGATGACTGCAGACAGACCCTGTGTCCCATGTCACTGCCTGGGACACTGTCCTGAGCTTGGAAATGGGTGCTATGGGCACAGGTGCCCCATGAAAGAATTTAATCAGAGTGTGGTACTCATTGCCAAAGCAACCTTACAGACACCTGGGGAAGAAGCAGGCACCGAGTGGATTTAGGACATCCCCTGTGATGGACCAGCCTCTGGAATGATGGAATGGGCTGGGGAGGATGACAGCGAGCAATGGGTCCTTTCGGGACTACAGCTCCCATCATGCACCGCGGCATCCACTGAGTGCCAGTGCAGCCGAGACTTCATCTCCCGTGATGCTCTGCGCACCGTAGAGCGTCTTTGTAGCCGGACCACCATCTTCAATATGCCCTGCGACCCCAGAGCCCCGACATAACCCATTCCCGCCGTACAAGTCCCGTCATGTTCCGTGCCCCAAAGGGACCCATAACGACTCTCCAGGTGTCCCCCAAGGGCTTCCCGGCACCATAGGTTCCTCGCAGGTGCCCCCTGAGGACCCGAAGTGGCCGCCCGCACCCACAACTGGCTCCCCGGACCCCCAAGTGCTGCAGTGGAGCTACTTCCGGGACTACAGCTCCCATCATGCTCCGCGGCGCTCGTGGCGTTTGAATGCAGCCGAGACTTCATTTCCCGTCACACCCCGCGCTCTGCAGGGCGCCATTAGCGCTCCGCCTTCACCCCCGCGCCCAGAGAGCCCCGTTAGAGCACCCCAAGGGCCCGCCCGGACCCCCAAGGGCCCCAAATTCCCCTCCCTGACCTCCAAGGGCCCCCCTGCATCCCCAAGGGGTCCCCTGGACCCCGAATTGTCCCTCAGCATCCCTGAGTGCCTTCCCCCACCCCCCATTTCCCACCCGGCTCCCCCAAGTGTTCTCCCGACGCTCAAGTTCTCTCTGAATTCCCTCCCCAGACCCAAAACTGCCCCAAATGTGCCTCAAAATTATCTCCGTGTAAGCCCAAGTGCCCCCTTGAACCATGTGTGAGAAAAACAGGATTAAAAACATTACAAAAGGACTAAACATAGGGTGAAGTAGCAGAAAGAGGGTAAAAATTAATAACCAATAGAGGTGAATTAGTGAATGAAGGGAATTGTGATACTTAGAACCAGTTACCATTAATTTTACTGGTTGCTAAACACGGATAGATTTTTGATATAAATATAAAATTAGGTAATAAAAATGAAACAACTATTATTACAAATAAGAAATAAATACAATAAATACATTTAATTGAAAAATATTAAAAATAAATAATAAATTACTTTCTTTTTAATATATTTTGGGATGTTAGTCCCAGGTGGATGATGTCAGACATGGTGAGGCCGGGGATGAGGAGCAGGTTGTCCAAACAGAGTCAGCTTGCAAGGGTGTCATTCTTCTCTGTGCCCAGACCTCCTAAGGAGACATTCAGCATCAAGATCACTTGGGGAAAGCTTCAGTTACCTTTTCTCTGAACTGAAAAATAAAAAACAATACTCATGATTAAAAAACGAAAAATCATGAGGTGCACTTTGAAATCATCCTCCTGAACAGAACTCCAAACTGACTCTAATCACTGCACAAACCCTGGAGACTCAAAGACAATGGAAGGGAGACAAAGAGCTCCCGAGGGCATTCTGTATTTTCATGATCCCCATGGTGGGTTTGGAGCTGGGTCCAGGAGCCTCAGGCACAGAGAGAAGGATGAAGAAGCTGCTCAAGGAGTCAGCAGCAAAACTCCAAGTGCCTTGGAGCATGGCTGGGCCCCACTGAGGGCAGGGAGTGCCAAAGGCTGCCCAGGTACTGCTGAGAGCAGATCCTTGAGGCCAGGATTGCAGGGAGCCCAAGGCTCTGAGCAGGAAACTGCAGTGCTGAGCAAGGCCTGGGCTGGTTGGGGGAAGCAGAAAGGCCAAGCCCTGAGCCCAGCCTGGGACAGCAGGGCCTGTCCCTCACGGCTGGCTCAGGGCTGTTTGTGGGCCAGGGGGATGTGAAGGGCAGCAAGGACAAATGCCATAAACCTATGTGACACTCCAGATCCTCATGGAACTGAGGGGCCAGTGGGACACTGTGGGAAGTTGTGCAACCAAGGGGATCATGGTGGCACTGTTGGGGCCCATGGAACCAAGGGGCCAGTGTGACACTGTGGGGCCTCATGGAAACAAGAGGCCATTCTGAGCCTGCAGGGCTGCAACACTCCAGATCACTGAAATGCTGGGGGTAACCAAAGGTTCCTTGACTTGAGTTTGGTGCACAGGAGAAACACCAACCAGATATTATCAACATGGACAGATGCAAAGAATATTCTTGGTAGGAAGGGCCCAGAAGGATCATCAAGTCCAGCTCTTAAGTGAATGGCCCACACAGGGTTGAACCCACAGCCCACTGATACCAGCACCATGCTCTGATCAATGTAGCTAAGAGGTCAAAATGACACAAAATATTATTGGCAAAATATAGACAATCAAGGAACTTTTGCAAAGGGTTTAATACAACATCCACTTCAATATGAAACCCTTATCATAGCATTAAATTCAATAACATAGCAAATTTAATCTAAAAACCTTTATCCCTTAAGATGTTAAGTTACCCAAAAATGTTCCAGCTAAGTAAGATTAGAAGGAGAAGAAATAGCAAACAACAGAAAGACAGAAGATCCATAGAAAGACACACGCATAGGTACCAACTGCTCAGGTTCCAGCATCACTAACAAAGAAACCCCAGGAGAAGGCAGGACCCAGACCATGGTCTGGCCTCGTGCTCCGGCTTTTAACCCCCTGGGCCTTCATGAGCCCGCCTGTGGGTGGGACTGTCAGTTGCTTGTCCAATCAGAGCCAGGGTAGCACCAGCTGCTAGTGTGTGATTGATTGATTAACAGCTGGGCTAAGCAGAGCTGGGCTAACATCACCCCCTGCTGTGTGATTGACAGCTCTGCCAGGCCAGGGCTGGGAGCGGGGCTCTGTCCCACCACAAACCAAGGCCTGACCCGGCCCTGGCCCCACACGGGCATTCCGAGCATCCCAAGGTGTCTCGGGACATTGATCTCATCCAGCCTCTGACAGCGACCATGGTGACACTACGGAACCTCATGAAACCATGGGTCAGTTGTGACAATGCGGGTCCAAGGACACCATGGTGAGACTATGGAACCTCATGGAATCAAGGAGACCATTGTACAGCTCAGAGGCCCTATAGAAGCAAGGGTCAATGATCAAACTGTGGGGCCCATAGGAACAAGGAGCCATTGTGACACAGCAGGACCGCATGGAGCCATGTGGGCCTCATGAAACCAAGAAACCATTGTGACATTGCAAGACCTCATGGAATCAAGGGGACCATTGTGACAGTATGGGACTCCATGAAATCAGGGGAACATGGAACAGGTCTGCCTGGTTTGGCCTCCTGGGGGCTGTCTGACAGGTCCCACTGAATTAGACATGCCAAGGACCACTTCCCATCTGACCATGAGACACCGGGGCTCTGTGTTTTTATTCCTATGGAAAAGAACTGTCTTTCTTGTCTAGCCTCCCATGGCTGAAATTAGGATTCCACCTCTAAAATTCCCTATATCCAAGGGTTGCTCCCAGATAAAATTTGCTAATAGTCAAGTCTGGCTAGCCTTGGCCTCTGGTGACTGCCTCTCATCTGCCCCTGCACATTGGGGCTCACTTGTTTCCTTCCTATGGAAACCATTGTGACACTGCAGGGCGTTGTGGAGCCAATGGGCCATAGTGACACTGCAGGCCCTTGTGGAGCCTGTTACACTGTAGGAACTTGTGGAACCAAGGAGATCATTGTGACACTGTGAGTGCCATGGATCCATGGGGCTATTGTGACACTGTGGGGTCTTGAGGAGCCATGGAGACCATTGTGACTTTTTTGAGCCTTGTGACACACAGGGGCCATTGTGACACTGCAGAGTACCATGGATCCATGGGGCCATTGTGACACTGTGAGGCCTCATGGAACCAAGGACATCACTGTGGCTCTGTTGGGCTGCATGGTCCCAAGGGGCCAGTGTGAAGCAGCGGGGCTTTGTGGAACCAAGAGGCCATTGCTGCATTTCAGGGCCTTATGGAGCCAAAGGGCCGTTGTGATCCTGAGGGACACCATGGATCCATGGAGATCATTGTGACATTGCAAGGCCCCATGGAATCATGGAGACCATTTGTCATGATCCGTCCTAGTGAATGGATGATGTGATGGTTCGTAGGGGTGATCTCAGGGTGCAAAAAAACCAACACGGCACAGGGGATTTGCAGTAACAATCAACAAGTGCAATTTTCTTGAAATAACCACAACAGAAATGCATTGGTGAGGGGAACCAGGGGAACAAAGGAGAAAATAAGGAAAAGAGGAAGGAAGAGGAGGGGTGCGTTATAGCTACCAAACGTGGTGCTGCGTTATCCTTTGGGATCCAGCCAATGGAGTCTGCCAGGCCACATCCGGGGAGATCTCGGAGGTTCATCTGGACCCCACGTTATACTATTTTTTGTTGGGGAAAGGGGGAATGAATTTCACAACCAAAGCAAAGGTCTTCAGGGGGAAAGAATAGTATTTGTTCAGGGGTGAACAAAGTCAAGCCAGGCAGCAAGCAAGAACCATTGTTTTCATGGCCCACTGCCTGCACCTGTGCTTGCTCTGGGCAGCTTTCCTCCCTGCCCTCTGCACAGCTCCCCCAAGTTGGGAGGGTTTCAGTCCCAGTCTCTGAAAGAAGGTGAGAGGGAGCCTTCTCACACAGGGGTTTCATGTCTTGGGTCCTTCATGAAGAGGCCTACATCTCTACGTGTCAATCCTGATGGTTGAGAATGGGCTAGAGGGGTCTACTCTTGGAGGAGGGACCACGCTAAAGCTCAAACCAGCCAGGCCAGGAGGCAGAGAGAAATTCCAGGACCATTGTTCAGGGAAAAGGGCAGGGTGCTCCTTCGAGTTCAGTGTTGCGTATAGCAAAAAACACCTCTGGAAACAGTGAGCTAAGAGGCACATGATTTCCTCCCCCCACCACTGGTTCAGCAGTTTTTAGTTTTTTGATGGTCCCTCTTCATGGCAGCCATGAGGCAAAAATGAAGGATATTTTGGACAGACTCTCACATGGCCTCAGGCCCAGGGCCAGCAGCCATGGCCAAAGTGCTGCAGGAGTTGGCTCTGGCAGGGCTGTCTTGCAGCTGCTGCCCATCCCTGTGCAGCCCAGGTTGTCCCTGCCCTGCACCTCTGTCCCTGCAGGCTGTCAGCATCCCCCGGCTGCCCCACCTGGCTGGGCCCTTCCTTTGCTGACAGCTCTGCCTCCTGCCTCCCTCTGCCTGCCCACACAGAGCCTTGGGCTGCTCCAGGCTACTGCTGGGGACCTGTTGCACCACAGCCCTGCCCTGGCAGGGAAATTCCTTTCTCCTGGTGTCCACTCTGCACCTCCCCAGCTGCTCTTGGTGCTATTATGTCTTCTTCAGGCTCATTCCCACTATGAAGAAAAGCTCCAGCCCCTCTGAAACCAGCCTTCCATCCCTCCCAGGCTACTCCTGTTCTCTCCTCAGTCTCCACACCACTGAGCCCAGAGCCTGCAGAGTCCCCCTGCTGGTTTTGTGGTGAGGCCTCCAAAACCCCATCCTGGGAGATTTTTGGAAAAAAAATAAGGTCTGTGAAAATGGAAAAATTGTGGTCAAAGTTATTTTCTCCCAAATCTTGCCATGCCATGACAGAAAAAGGGTCAATATCTTTAAACCGAATGAGGGTGGATTTACATTTGTTAGAAGGAAGAAATATTCTACAATTATGAAAGTGGCATGAAACTGCAGCTGTTTTTCTAGAGAATTGGATGCCCTATCCCAGGAATTGTCCAAGAGCAGGAGCTTTGTGCAGCCTGACCCAGTGAAACCCTCCCCACCCCAAGAACAGAATTCCCGTAGTGTGTGTTCTCTGCTGTGCTGGGTGCCCTCACAAGGCTTCTGGCCAGAATGTTTGCTGAGGGCAGCCAGGCTGCTGCAGGGGCAGTGGCCTCACAGCCATCACCATGGCAGCCCTGTCCCCTGGGCCTGGCTCTCCCCTTTCCTCTGCCCCTGCCTTGGCTCTGCTGGCATGAAGAGTTTTGTCATTAATATCTTGTCCCCGAGGTGCTGAGGCCAATGGCTTCCCATTCAGGCTTCTGGAGCAGAAGTGGCTTTTCAAGCCCAGCCAGGAATGAGCCCTGAGGCAGCAGCTCTGCAGTGGTGGCCACCAGGCCAGGCTGCCAAGGGAGGCTTCTGGCCATGGCCTGCAAGCAGCTGCTGCTGCCAAGGTGCCTTTGGTGCCTCAGGCTCTCCCTGGCACAGCTCCCAGCATGGCGCTCTGCCCTTGTGCCCGAGCCCTTCCCTGTGCTGGGGCTGACCTGGGGCTTTTCCTGCAGCGGGACCTGCCCTGCTCATGGCACAGGAAAGGCAGTTCCTGCTGGAGCAGGAGGCTCTGCCTGCAATGGGCTCCAAGAACTCCAGCAAGGCTCTGTTGACTTCAAAATTGCTGCCTAGAGCAGAATATTCTAATTGTTAGAGCTCCAGTGCTGTGGAGGAAATAACTCTGATCAAGATCTTTCTGTCTCATCATGATCAGAATCAATCAGAGCTGTATTTCTAGAAATCTCTCAGGTATTCCATCATTAATCCTGTGGGACAAGTTCAATTCCCCCTGTCCAATCTTTCATCTTTCTCAATGTCTGGGGCTGGGATTGGATCCAGCCACTCCCAGTCTCCTCTCTGAGAAGAAATTTTAGAAGTCTAGGGGTTCTGGAGTGTTTTATGGGTTCTGTGGTGGTTGCTGGGTGTCATTTCTCCATCCCATGACTCAGCAGGAGTTTCTTCAAGAAAGAAACAAAGCTTTTGCCTGCAGCTCCCACTGTGCCCATGACAGGAACCCCTGTGAGTGTCCGGGACATCCTGGCTCTTTGGCAGCCTGGGGACTCCTGGGATGTCACCGTGGAGCCCCCGTGAGTTCCTGTGACAGATCGGTGCCTTTGCAGCCCAAGGTGCCCTGGGATGTCACCATGGAATGGCTGTGACTGCCTCTGACCACAGGGCTCTTTACCATCCCCAGAAAGCCCTGGGAGGTCTCCATGGAGCCCCTGTCTCTGCCTGTGACATTCCAGCTCTGGAACAACCTGGAGACTCCTGGAATGTCCCCATGTGTTGCTATAGGACATGAAAGAACACAAGAACACATCGCTGTTGTCATGGTGAAAAAATAAGGGAAGTTAATTTTCTGACTCCAACATTTATAGTTTCCCAAGAGTGACAGTGGATTGGAGCGTGACAGTGCCACCTCTCCAATGACACTGGACAAACCAAGAGTCCATCAACTTTCTCCTCCTCCATAAAGGAATGCAAAACAATGAGTTATTTACAGCAAGTGTGTGAGAAAGTTCGCTACAAGAATGTCAATATCTTAGAAAATCTTAAAACATCAGGGCGCCTCCCATGGAACCCCTCTGAGTGCCTGTGGCAACTCAGTTCCTTAGCAGGCACCCATCACCAGAACCCATTGCTCTGGACAGTTTCCATGGCAACCCTCCCCAGCCCCCTGTTGCTATGGTCAGTTTCCTGGCAGGGCCAGGAAGAGGGACAGGTGTCTTCCAAGCATTAACGACAGGGAACATGGATCACCAGGGCTCTTCCCAAAGGGGATCCTCCAATGGGGGATGAAGCTGGAGCAGTGCAAGAAGCTTTTTCTGCCGTGGGGGCATTTGCAGGGCTTCCCTTACCAGTGCCTCAGTTGGTGTTTGGTCAAATGAGAGCTCTGGTTGAAGCTCTTTCCACACTTGGGACACTCGTAGGGCCTCACCCTGGTGTGGATGCACCAGTGGGTAACAAGGCTGATGTTTTCTCTAAAGCCCTTCCTGCACTCAGGGCAGTTGAAGGGCCTCTCCTCTGTGTGAATCCGCTGGTGCCTGACGAGAATGGAGGTGGTGTGAAACATTTTTGGACACTCAAGGCACTTGTAGGGCCGTTCCCCGGTGTGGATGCGTTGGTTGGTGTGGAGAGTTTAGTTCAGGCATGGCTTGAAGAAAAAGGCCATGAAGCCATGCAATTGAGAGAAAAGTAACAGGTAGCTGTGAAGCAGTTCCCAGCCTGACTTCTATAAACAATTAGACTCTCTCAGGCATCACTGTATAAACAATAAGGTTCTCAGGCAGTCTTCCCATAACAAGTGTAACACCCTCTCTGGGAAAAGATGGCACCCTGAGAACAGATGTGGAAGTTTTGGGAACCGTTCATATCACAGTGGGAACACTGGTTTTGTTTTGTGTAAACAATCAACGGTGTAGTAAAACAAAAGGTGTGGTTAGAGTTCATAACCTTCATAATCATAAACCTGGATTTTGGAATATGCATGAAGTTGGTTAACACTATTATTTAAGCTGGCTGATCGATCAATAAATTGAGTTCCATGCATCAAAGGATTGGTCGTTCTCCCCTCACTTCAACAGGTTGGTGACGAGCTCAGAGCTGCACCTGAAGACCTTCCCACACTCCAAGCACTTGTAGGGATTCTCCCCATTGTGAAGCTGCTCATGCACCACCAGCTCCAAGACGTGGCTGAAGCTCTGTCCACCTTCCTGGCCCAGGGTGGGTCTTTCCTCCTCATAGCAATCCAGGCTGAGTTTGGTGCCCCTCCTCCTGAGGGACCTCTGGAACTTTTCCTCTCCATTGGATTCCTGCACAGTAGAGGCGCTCAAAGTGGCCTCTTCCATGAGGTTCTGCTGTGGGGATTTTTCCTCCCTGGTCTCCATCCTCAGCTTCTTGCCTGTGGGTGGAAGGATAAGGAGAGGATGAGATTTGCCTCTGTGCCACAGCGAGGGGGAAAGAGATTCCCCCAGTGCATCCCTAGCAGGATGGCGTTGGCAGTGGGGTTGTCCTGCAGCTGGGGGCCATGCTGGGCTGGGAGATGGAGCAGAAGAGAGGGAGAAAGGGGCACTGACATCCTCCTCACCTGGGTGTCTGGGGATATTGTCGCAGTTTGAATAGACAGGTGTCTGCAAAGGAAGGCAAGAACCTCCCTTAAAATGGAAAAATGTAAACAACCTCCTTCCGAACTCTTATAATTTTGAAATTATGGGGCTCTAGTGCAAAAGATATGGGAATGGGAAAAACAGTTCTATAGCAGCAAAATTAAAATATAAATGCAATAGTACAAAGAAAAAACACTGACAGATTCGGAATACGACCTGACACCATGTGGGGCACAGTGGCGGTGGTAGTCCCAATAAACGGTGGCTACAGTCCGCCTGAAGTGACTGGCGTGGCTCTGTTGATGCAGGGATCCTGTAGGAGGGTGGAGTTTTCCTCTGAAGATCCAGTGGTGGTGGTATTGGGCCTGGTCTTCCTCCGGGAATCCAGTGGAAAAGGCTGACTCTGGTCTTCCAGCCCTCTGATTGTATCCAGGTAGGAATGCTTGGCTCCTCCCTCTGGGCGGAGCTTCTCACAATGGGATGATGGAATTTTATCTGTCCTGCAGTGGCACTCAATGGCCCCTTAACAGAAGATATCTCCTGGGAGGGAGGATGGGTTGTGGAAGAGATAAAGAAAACTGCCCAATTCACAGAAGGTAACTGCCCCATCAGATAGGAATAGAATACATGCCCCATGTCCAATCTAAGACAGCTGGAAAATGCTTTGCAGCATTCTGTGTCTGTGTGCATTTTACACTCAAAGTCCCCCAGATTTCCAAGAGGTTTTCCCTGGGGTTTTGTCTTGTCCCTGTGTCCCTCTGCACCTCCCTGTGTCACTCTGTCACTGTCACCTCCACACATCTCTGAGCCCATTGGCACCTCCCAGGTTTGCACTGAATCTCTCCCTCCTGCCCTCCAGCACCAGCAATGCCCGAGGCAGGGAGCTCAGAGCAGGAGCAGCCAGGCCAGGGCTAATGCCAGGATCAGGAGCACCTGGCAGAGGCAGGAGGAATCCCCCATTCCAGGCGGTGCAAGGGGGGCACCCGTGTCCCCTCCCAGCCCCAGGGTTACAGACCAGGGATGAGATGCCTCAGCTGCCTCAGCTGAATTGCTTCCCTCAGCCCTTGGCCCGGGAAGTCTCTAGCTGAAGCACAACCTCTAGAGAAGAGTTCCCACAAGGAAAACAAAGGAATTGTTTCTTCCCTTTCTCTCATCCCTGCCCCGTGTGCTGATTTTCTTGGCATCTCTTAGCAAAACCAAGAAAAAAGCATCTGGAATGAGGTGTTTCCCAGGGTCAATTCCTAAATAGGGCCAAAGAAATGTTTTCTGCCAGGGAAAAAGGGACAAATGTGGGATTTGTTCAGACAGTTGAAAACATGACAGTTTCTAAGCACTGGAAATCCAGAGACTATAAAAACAGAGTTTGCAGTTGTAATGGTCTCTCCCTCCTCCCACTGATTTGTCACATCCCAACTCCAAAGGAGCAGATTACGGAAAGAAGACTCCAACATCGGGTGTTGGAGGCCTAATCCCAGAGACAGGAAGAAAGAGTTACATTGGGAAAACATCTCCAGTTGTTTTCCTATCATAATGACCACAAATAGCTCTGTAGTCCATGCGCAATATCCAGATGAAGAGGCACGTTCCTGGTTTTTAATGCCAAATTGCAGTACTTTGGAACATCTTTCTGGATGAGAACAAACCACAGGCCAATAACTGACCCACTTCAGTTCCCAAATCAGAAATCATTCAACTTCTACCAAGATGTCTTTCTCTGCAGATGTCCCAGATTGCAAGGCAAGATGGATTCTATTTGCCATCTGTATGGCAGTTTTCCTTATCTCTTCCACAACCACTCCTCCCTCCTGGGGGGACATCTGCTGATAACAGGCTATTGAATGTCACTGCATGGCTGATAAGAACTACAGCATCCCATTGGGAGATGCTCCGCCCAGAGGGAACAGCTAAGCATTCTAGCCAGATAGAACCTGGAGATTCTGGAATAGCAGCACAACTTCTCCCCTGGATTTCCCAGAGGAACAGCAGCTGCCTCTTCTTCCACTGGATCTTCAGAGAAAGACTACACCCTTTTCTACAGGACCCCCTGCTCCAACAGAACCTGACACTCCAGGAGGACTGCAGCCACATTTCCAGTTGGATTGCTACCAGCACCCTGACCAACAGGGTGTCAGGTTGTGTTCTGACTCTGTCAGTGTTGTTTTAATTTACTGCATTGTTTATTTTTTCCTTTTATTTTCTTCCCTATGAAATAACTGTTATTTCCTGCTCCCATACTTTTTATTTTTTGCCTGAGAGCCCCTTAATTTAAAATCATAACAATTCAGAGGGGGAGGGTTCACATTCTCCATTTCATGGGAGGCTACTGCCTTCCTTAGCAGGCACCTGTCTTTCCAAACCAAGACAGCAGGACAGAAGGCACTTTGATTCCTTTTGTCCCAAGTTTCTCCTGAGTTCATAACTTCACATGAACTGGAATGGTCCCAACAGCACAAAAGCAGCCGCAATGAGCAGAATCAAATCCCCAGGTCACCATTAAATGCACTCGATCCACACCTTCCACAGCCCGGCATCAATTCCTGCCTCTGCCCCCAGCTCTGGCTCAGCCTGAGGGGCATTGCTCTGGTGTGTGCGGGGCCGGCTCCTGCAGGACACATCACTGGGAGCCGCTCTGTGTCCCACAGCTTCGGCATCTCAGGCGCCGCTCCACAGCTGCGGGACTGTGCCACCACTGTTGCATGGCTGCAGTTCCTGTGCCACCACGGTTCCGTGGCTGCAGTTCCTGTGCCACCATGGTTCCATGGCTGTAGCACCTGTGCCACCACTGTTCTGCTTTTTCCATGCTCACTTCACTGCTGCTCAAAAGCTGTGCTGTGCTGTTTCAGCACGGTTCCTCAGCTCCTGCACCTCTGCTCCACTGCTGCTCCAACACTGCTCATCTACCACTGTTCCACTGCTCCTTCTCTGCTCCTCCCCTGCTCCCCTGTTGTTCCTCAGCTGCTGCTTCTGTTCTAGCGCTGCTGCCACAGCTGTGGTGTCACAGAGAGAGGAACTTCGGGCAGCAACCACTGTGGTGTCACAGAGACTGGGACAACAGGACTGCCTCAGCTCTGGTGTTGTGGAGAGGGGAATGTTGGGGTGGCTGCTGCTGTAGTGTCATAGAAGGTACAACTGGGGCTGCCACCACTGAGGTGTCACAGTGAGGGGAACGTTGTGGCTGCCACCACAGTGGTATCATACACATGAGAATGCTGGGGCTGCCTCTGCTGTGGAGTCATAGAGAGGAGAACATTGGGGCTGCCTCTGCTGTGGAATCATAGAGAGGAGAACGTTGGGGCTGCCAAAGCTGCGGTGTCACAGACAGGGGACTCTGGGCCTTCCACTGCTGTGGTGTCACAGAGAGGGGGACTTGGGACTGCCACAACTATGATGTCACAGAGAGGGAAATGTTGGGGCTGACACTGCTAGGGTTCCACAGACAGGATTTCTGGAGCTCCCACCGCTGTGGTATCATAGAGAGGGGAATGTTTGGGCTGCCATCCTTGTGGGCTCAAAGACAGGGTAATCTTGGGGCTGCTACCCCTGTGGTTTCCTACAGAAGTCAATGTTGGAACTGCCAACTCAGTGGTATCAAGGTGAGGGGAATGTGGGGGAGTCACTACTGTGGTGTCACAGGGGAGCATTTGGGGCTGCCACCCCTGTGGTGTCACTGAGAGGGCAATATAGGGGTTGCCACTGTGGTGCTGTCATAGAGAGGAGAACGCTGCGGGTGCCACCTCTGTGGTGTCACAGAGAGGGGAACGCTGGGGTTGCAATTTCTTTCGTGCCATAGACGGGGGGACATTGGTATTGCCACTGCTGTCATGTCACAGACAGGGGAACTTTGAGGTTGCCACCACTGGGATGTCACTGACAGGGCAATGCTCGATCTTGAACATCTGTGGTATCATAGAGAGGAGAACGTTGTTGTTGCCACCACTGTTGTGTCACAGATATGGGAACACTGCCAAACCTCCCCTGGTGCTGTGCCCACTCCAGTGCTGCTCCTCTGTGACACTGCAGGTACTCCTGGGGACATTGTCACACTGCAGTGCCTCCTGGGGACATTGTCACATTGTGACAATGGGACTCTAGGGGCCCTGTGACACTCCAGGGTCTTGTAGAATCCATGGAACCAAGAGGAGACTGAAACTCTGGGACTTCATGGAACCATACATTGCGATACTTCAGGGCCTCATTCTTTCCAGGAATCCTTGTGACACTGCAGAAATAAATGGAACCAAGGGGACATTGTGACACTGTGGAGTTCATAAAACTGAGGGGATGCTCTGAGACTCTGGTGCCTAAAGATGCTCAGGAACCATTGTGACACTGAGGCTTGTGGAATCAAAGGCACACTGTGACACTGTGGGGTCTCATGGAATCCAGAGGCCCTTGTGACTCAGTGAGGCCAGTTGGAACCAACAATCCATTGGGATCTCCCAGAACCTTGTGGTGTCCAGGGATCCTTGTGACATTTTGGGGCCTCATGGAACCTAAGGGACACTGGGACACTGTGTGATCTCAGGGAACCAAGGGGACTCAGAGACACTGTGGGGCCTCCTGGCTCTCAGTCACTTCTGAAACTTGTGTCCATCTACAAGGGGGCAAAACTCAGCAGCTTGAGCCTGTTGATCCAGAATATTCCCATCTCCATGGAGGGTGTTCTTGCCAGCTATGGTGCTTTGTGTTCTCTCTGTGCTCTCTGGGGGAATTGCATCCTACAGGAGACCCCAACAACTCCAGTAGCTGACACCACAGAGCCTCCTGTGGGGTGCGGGCAGAGGCATCTTTCACTCCATTATGTTGCTCAGAGCCCATCCAAGCTGGAATGTTTCCAAGGATGCGGCATTCACTGGCTCTCCACCAAGGCTAACGGTGAAAGTAGGGCACTGGGGGAGGCAGCAGGGAGAGCAGACGCTGTGCTGAGTGAACGAGGGAAGAGGATGAATGCAGAAGGCACAGCCCACCAGGAGGCCACCAGGCAGAGCTGTGGAGCCTCCCCAGGTGAGGGTGACCTGCCCAGGGAGTGCCCTGCTGCCCCCAGGACTGTGCTGCCACCCTTGGCAGAGGTTATTGCCCAGCAGGATGTCCCCTGGTCACCTGGGGCCGTGCCACTGCCCCAGGCAGGAGGGCGATGTCAGCTAAGTGTGCCGTCTCTGGGCTCAGTGCTGGAGGCGCCCCGAGCAGCCTGGCTGTGTTAAATGAGCACCCTGCAGCCCCTCTGTGCCCTGCCATGGCTGCCAAGACTCCTGAAAGCACTGGCTGCTGTGCAGCTCTGCCCTCTGCTGCCCCTTGTTCTGCCCTGCTGGCAGAAACTGCCGCAACCGCCCAAGAGCAGCGCGGGTTGTCAATGGAGCGCGCTGCTGCCGATCCAGAGGGTGGAGAGATGTCATGCTGCAGAGTCACATTGAACAGGTACTCTGCCACTCTGCTGTGCCCTGCTGCCACAGCTGGAACCCCAGAAGCAGCACTTGGTAGCAGCAGCGAGGCGCTATGCCCCTGCAGCCGCTGCAAGGCACCCAGCTGCCACCACTGTGAGATGCCTTGCTCCTGCAGGACAGTGCCTGGCCATGGAGCGGGGTTTGCTGCCCCTCCACCAGGCCTGCCATACCAGCTGAGATCTCAGAAGCAGTGCCCGGCCCCTGTGAGATTCCAGCTCCTCTGTGCCATGCGGCTGCCCCTGTAGCCATCTCTGCCTGCGGTGGAACCACCTCTCTGTGCTTTGCTGTGACTGGAAGCGCCCCTACAGCTGTGCCCAGCCACGGCGAGACAGTGCCGGGCCCCGGCGGGAGAGCACCCTGCCACTGTAAGGGGGTACCTGGCTGCGGAGCCACTCCTGGCTGCTATGGAGCTGCCCGTGCCTGTTGCCAAGCTGTACCTGGCTGCTGTGAGACTCCCAGCTCCTGTGGAACACCTGGCTACCATCACGCCGTATCTGTTGCTCCATGTCCTGCTGTCAACTGCTGTGAAAAGGCGTCGGCTGAGTGGTTCACATGGGGAATGTCACCAGGGGGGTTACCAGGTGGGTGCCCCACCTGGGCCATCACCCAGCAGCCAGCTTAGAACTGGTGCAAACCAGGGGAATCCGACTGTTTAATTGAAACAAAACATCACAAAGGCCTGAGGTGGGTGTTGATGCAATGTGATTTCTGCCCAGTGCTCTGAATGTCAAAGCGAAGAAATTCAATGAAGTGCAGGCAAGTGGCAGGTGCGACTATGACTCTCCTAAGGCAGTTTTTGAGAGTATAGTTACAAACTGGGCATTGCTGCGGAGATTGCACCTCCTCATGGTCCTGCTGGATACCCTGTGTAATGTAACCCAATTGATCTCTGCCCCAGCACAGAGGCAGTGGGGAACGTTGGGCACCACAACTGAAGTGGTCCAGCTGGAGAACAATGGTTGTTCTCGGACGTCCCGGCCAGCTTTCCAGCACGGCTAGCAGTAGGTGGGCACTATCCCAATCTCCGTGGGTCGGGACAGCACGTAAGTCTAACGCTCTGTGCTATGACAGTAGCAGTTCCTTGTGGTAGGACATGGCATGGCTTATGGCTACAGTCAGCAGAAACAAGAAGAGAGCACTCTCCAGCTGTGGTGAATCCAGGTTTATTGAATCCCAGGGGAAACCGACAACTGAAGAGGAAGAGGGGGAAGTTGCAACAGCTTATAAGGAGGGAAGGACACAGGGGAGGAGTCAGTCCTTGGATGAATAGGATTGCAGAGGGGAGTGGGATACCAAAGATTGACTTAGGGAGAACACCAATGGGAATAACTTGAGGGTGGAGCTTTGGCCCCTGAGCCAATCACTTGACGCTCTAGTTAGATGTTTCTAGAGAGTTCCAGAGAGAAGGGTGGGAGCGCCAAGTGACGGACAGGGCACCAGGGAGGGATTTGAGACAGGGTACATTTATCTCCAAGGCGACAGGGAAGGAGCTGGGATAACTGGCAGCACAAGGGAGGGAAGGGAGAACCAGGGCAGAACCATTACAAGATAGGGGGGAACAGAACAGTCCAACTTATACAGACCCAACACAACAGTGAGGGATTGCAGGACTCTTTTGATTCCTAAGTCAACCAAACCAGATCGCCTCAAGGAAATTAACAACTGGAGACCTATCCCAATCATTTCCATCTTGCTAAGACTGTTCTCCAGGATTTTAACAGCCAAACTGACCAAGGCTTGACCCTCAATCCAAGGCAGACAGGCTTTATAAGAGCAGTGGGATGCTCTGAAAACCTGAAACTCCTGCAAATCATTATTCGGTCACAAAAGGAGAACACAAACCCCTGGCTGTTGTATTTGTGGACATCACCAAGGCTTTTGACACCATAAGCCAGCAGCACATTCTACATGCCCTAGAGCAAAGGGAAGCAGATCGCCTCATCGTCAATTTGGTGAGCAATATTGTGAAAAATGTTTTTGTGATTTGTGTCAATCTGCAATGGAATCAGCAAATGCTTGTATCTGCTGTGTGGAAAATGGATGCATTCCTTGGGATAGATACAAGGAAGGGTTTTGAAACTTTCTATAGCCAAATAAAGCTTTGAAATAGGGGAAGTATGGTAAAGTAAAGAGATGAGGTAGAAAGACGGCTGATGCTTAGAATAAAATAGAGGAACTTGTAAAGCTAAAGGGACTGCAATGTGACTAAATGCTTATATATAATAAAAAGCTTAACAAAATATTGTAGTGGTCAGTGGTGAAGGGGCCTCCCTCCAGACGAGCACAAGAAAGACAGGAAGCCAACAACCACCTGGAAAGATGATGAAATTGCTGATTCCAGCTTACTGATATTTACTCATTTGTATTAACCAAGCACATTGGAAAATGCTTTATAAGCTTAAAAACAGTATATATACTTTACTGAATTTGTAAGTAGTGTGTACTATGAGTGGAGCAGTGACTCCTCGGCCACCCTGCGCTGCTTGCTCACCTTCTTTTAAATCAAAGATATAGAAATAAAATTCGCATTGACTATTGAAATTTTATGTATTAGTATGATCTTTGTGACATGCCAGCATTCCCAGTATGGTCCCAGAATAATCCCAGTTACTTTCAAGCACTCCCAGGATGGTCCCAGTTACCTGCAGCTAGATCAACCCAGTCAGTCCCAGGATTATGTCAGTTGCTCCCAGTGTGCTCCCAGTTGCTCCCAGTCACCCCCAGTCCAGGGATGATGTGCATGGTGTGTTCCCAGTCACTCTCAGAAACTCCCAGTGTTAATCCAGTCAGTCCCAGTACAATGCAGAGATGAGCCCACTGTGGTCCCAGTTGCTGCCAGTATGAACCACTTGTGCCCCACATGGTTCCAGTTTCTCCCTTTCAGCCTGACTTTTGTTCCAGTCTCTCCCAATATATCCCAGTTCCTTCCAGCATATTCCCAGTCACTCCTGGCATAATCTGAGTTCATCCCAGTGGAAGGCCAGTTGCTTCTAATGACCCCCAGTGTGCACCCAGCATGATCCCAGTTCCTCCCACTCGCTCCTGGCATGATCCCACTTGCTCCCAGTATATCCCATTTGCCTCAACAGGGCCACAATTGCACCCAGCAGGCCCCTACTCAGTCCCAGTATGATCCCATTCACCTCATTGTGATCACAGTCTCCACCAGCAGGGGTCCAGCTGCTCCCAGTATGATCCCAGTATGATGTCAGTACAAACCCAGGATAAATCCAGTCACTGCCCGTATGATCACAGTATGATCCCAGTACAGCTCACTCCCTCCCAGTGATGAAACTCCTGGGATCCCCCAGCCCTCTCTGCATTTGCCCCTCCCAGATCTCCTGAGTGGAGCCACAAGGGCTGGCAGCGCCCAGGCAGGGTCCCCAGCAAGACCCAATTTGGATGTTCAGCCCCCAGTTTTCCCAGTTTGCCCCTCCTTTGGCCCAGGCTGGGTTCCCCCCACCCGCAGTGGCTGGGAGCAGCCGAGAGCCCCGCGCTGCCCATCCCGACCTGTCCCGGCTCTATCCCCGCTCCTGCCGCAGGCTGCGAGGGCTGTGGGAACGGGGCACCGATAATACAGCGACGTGAGCGGGTTGCTGCTGGTGAGAGAGAGACGAGAATCTTGTTTCTTGATCAGAAGGCTGAATTTAGTGATATATGATATCTAATACATTATAGCTATACTAAAAAGAAATAAAAGAGAACGTTGCAGAGCTGCTGCTAGCTAGCTAAGAATAGAAAGAAAGAATCTCTAACAAAGTTGTGTCCAAGGACTCTGTCCCAAGCTTGCACTTTGTGATTTGGCCCCTAATTATAAACATAGGAACATGAGCCAATCAAGGTGCCCCTGTTGCATTTCACAGCAGCTGATAATAATTGTTTATGTTCTCTTCTGAGGCCTCTGCCTTCCAGAAGACACAGAAATCTGAAAGAAAGTATTTCTGTGAAGAAATGTCTGAGATACACCGAGGGTGTGGCTGCTGCTGGGGGAGGAGGAGGGAGGGAATGGGAGGAAGAGGAAGATGAGGGACAAAGGAGGATCAGAGAAAGCAGAAGGAACCACAAGGTCTTGCACTCCGTGAATTCGCATCCCCACCCATGGGATCTTCACCCCCGCCATCACGCAGGTGACCGGTGAGGGGGGGAGCTTGGCCCAGATATCCTGGGGGGTTCCCTGGGCGGGTTTTTTTTGAGGGGATGTTTGGAAAATGTAGAACTCCAAGGCTGTGCGGAAAAGGCCCCATGGAGGGACATTGGAGGGTCCCAGTGGCAACTGCTGGCAGAGGCAGCCTGGAGGAGCAGAGCCCTGTGTCCCCCAGGAGCCCAAAGTCGGGAGCCCAGAGAGGGGGGAGTACTGCCATTGGCAGGAGCCTCAAGACCCTGGAGAGGGGAAGGAGGGACTACTGGGATCCCCTGCACTCCAAAGCAGAGAATTAGGAAAGTAGGGACCCTAGGATCCCAAAACCCCCCAGCATCCCTAAATGAGGAGATGGAAAAAGGGGAAACGTTTTGCTTCTTGGGACTTCCAGCAGCGGAGGGCGGGGACCAAGTAGACAGGGGACCCTTAATCCAAGTGTGACCCACACCAGCTGGGACAGGGGGCAACCCTGAAACACCAAAGGGGAGAGACCAGAGACAGGCAGCTCCTGGGAAGCATTTTCAGGGCTGAACCTTGATGTTTGGGAGGTTTTTATGGAGCACAGATAGCTGGTTACTTCTAGAGATGGACTTGGGCAGAGGGACATTCAATCTCAATCTGTGCTAAACCCTTGTTTCTCCAGAACCAGGATTTTCCATTCCCAATCGTGGTGGCATGGAGGAGAAGGCTGTGAGGAAGATGGAGATGCCTGTCTTAGGTTGCAAGATGTAGCTGGGGGTTTTTCAATTCCCATCTATTAGAAGAGGGGCAGGTATTATCTGTTAATTGAGCAGTTTTCTTTATCTCTTCTACAACCAATGCCCCCTCTGGGAAATATCTTCTCTTAATGGGCCATTGAGTGTCACTATATGATTGATTAAAATTCCATCATCCCATTGTGAGATGCTCTGCCCAGGGGGAGGAGCAAAGCATTCCTACCTGGATATAAGCTCAGCCTTGGAACTCTACAGCCAGCTTTTCCCACTGGATTCTCACAGAAGCAGCTTTCTTATCCACAGAATTCCCAGAGGAAGAAGCAGCTTTCTTCTCCACAGAATTCCCAGAGGAAGACCAGACCCAACAACACCACCACTGACCTTCAGAGGAAAGCTCCACCCTTCTACAGGATCCCAACTGAACCACATCTGTAACTGCAGGAGCTCTGCAGCCACCATATAATGGGACTGCTACCAGCACCCTGACGCACATGGTGTAAGGTTATACTCTGATTCAGTTAGTGGGGTTTTTTTGTACAGCTGCATTTGTATTTTTAAATTTTTTCTAGTCAATAACTGTTTTAACTAGTCCCATATTTTTGCCTGAGACCCCCTTAATTTTAAACATATAACAACTCCGAGGGAGCGGATTAATATTTTCCATTTCAAGGGAGGTTCCTGCCTTCCATAGCAGACACCTGTCTTTTCAAACTGAGACTATGCCCCCGGACACCCAGGCGGGTGAGGAGGAAGTCAGTGCCCCGTTCCCCCCCTCTCCTGCTCCATCTCCCAGCCCAACACGGCCCCGAGCTGCACAACAACGCCGCTGGCAATGCCTTCCTGCCAGGGATGCACTGGGGGGATCTCCTTCCCCTTCCCTGTAGCACAGAGGCAAATCCCATCCTGACCTTGCCTTTCCACCCGCAGGCAAGAAGCTGAGGATGGAGACCAGGGAGGACAAATTCCCACAGCAGAACCTTGTGGAAGAGGCCACTTTGAGAGGCTCTACTGCGCAAGACTTCAATGGAGAGGAAAAGCCCTGGAGATCCTACAGGAGGAGGGGCTCCAAACCCAGCCCAGGGTGCTCTGAGGAGGAAAGACCCACCCTGGGCCAGGAAGGTGGACAGAGCTTCAGCCAGGGCTCAGAGCTGGTGGTGCATGAGCAGCTTCACGATGGGGAGAAGCCCTATAAGTGCTTGGAGTGTGGGAAGAGCTTCAGGCAGAGCAGCACCCTGATCTGCCACCAGATGATCCATGCTGGGCAATGGCCCTACAAGTGCTTGGAGTGTGTGAAGGGCTTCAGTTGCAGCTCCGCACTTGTCACCCACCAACGCATCCACACTGAGGAGAAGCCTTACGAGTGTTCTGAGTGTCAGAAAAGATTTCACACCAGCTTCCATCTCCTTCTGCATGAGCGGATTCACACAGAGGGGAAGCTCTTCCGCTAACCTGACTGCAGGAAGGGCTTCATCCGCAACTCCCAGCTCATCACCCACTGGCGCATCCACACTGGGGAGACGCCCTATGAGTCTCCCAAGTGTAGAAAGAGCTTCACCCAGAGATCTCACTTGATCAAACACCAACAGAGGCACCAGTAAGGGAAGCCCTGTAAATGCCCCAACTTCAGGAAAAGCTTCTTGTACTGCTCCAGCTTCATCTCCCATTGGACAACCCCCATTGGGATGAACCCTGGTGATCCATGTTCCCTGTCATCAATGCTGGGAAGACACCTGTCCCTTTTCCTGTCCCTGCAAATGACATGATGTGAGTCCAAGAACATGAGGGTCTGGCCATGGTTGTGTCATTATATTCTCTCCTACATCAGGTCATTGCTAGGGGTAGGAAAGGGACTGTCTCTCTCCTCTCCCTCCCCTGAGTAGAAGGGTGTCCTTTCCAGGCAGGAGTGAATATGTGGCTGGGAAGAGACAGTGGTGTTGTAGTTTTCCCTGCAAATAGATTTTCTTATCCCTTCTGTTATAAGTGTTGTTGCTGTTCCTATTTGTTCCTTATCTGTTTGCTGTTCCCAGTAAATTGTTCTTATCCCACACTGGGATCTTTGTCTTCTGTGCTTTCCATGGGAGGTAGGAGGGCAGCGAATGGCAGTGCGGTTTTAGCCGGAGCAGGAAATAGGGAAATCCCATGCCTATACTCTGGCTCATGGAGACCGGAGCATCCCAGCTGGTCCCAGTCCGGGTTGCCATGGCAAAGGCCTTGGGAGCCAGTCCCTGGCTGAGGCTGTGGTGAGAGGGAGTAGAAATTCTCCAGACTCGAAATTCATTTTTATTTAGGTGCATGTTTGAAATGTACATCTTTGAAATGTACATCTTTGAGTTAAGTCTGTAGTTTGAAAACATAGCTATTTAGTCTGACTGCCTGTTCTCATAAGAAGCCTAGGCTCAGAAAAACTGCTTCAGTGAAGGACAGAGATAAGGGGGGGGAGACAGAAAGACTGCTGTGAGAGCAGGTCAACCTGACCCTGGAATTCTTTCTGATAAAGAAGAACTAGCGGCAAATGTGGAAATGGCGAAATTTGTGAAAATGAATATGTATGAACCTATTGTAAAATTGTATGAATATGTATTTGAGAGGGGGATAAAAAGGGACCTGAAATTCCCAGAAGTATGCATGTCTTTTAAGGAGAGTAATCTCCACATGCATCCAGCGCTGTAATAAACATACCGGCTTTACAACTTTCACAAAATTGTGGAGTTTGGTTTATCTCCACAAAACAGGCACTGGCGAGCCAGGTAGGAGGAATCATCTCTGTCCCCACAGGGGCAGAGAGGCATAGACGGACCTCCAAAGCTCACCCTGGGATTTTCCCAGAGGAGCTCTCCTTGTCTCGGTTTGCCTCCTGCGGAGACAGAAAAGGACCTGCTGGTGTGCGGAGGATACTGTATGTATTGAGGGGCCCTCGAGGGAAAAGAGAGATAGGATGGCTGAAAGAGCCACTAAGAGATGTCTGAGTGCTCAGCCTCATTCCTGTGCCTGCAGGCAGACCGGTCGATAGAGCAACTGGGAGATGGGGGTTCACTATCCAATAGAGTGGCTGCTAGTGACCCCAGGGCTGGGCGCCAGAAGGAAGAGCCCCCCTTGGGGTTTGCCACCCCACCTCACCGGGTAAGTGAAAACACGATCAGAGTAGTGGTATTTCACCGATGGCCGGAACACTGGTAGGCGGGTCGCACCGCTGAGCACATGCCCGGCCTCCCACTTATTCTACACCTCTCATGTCTCTTCACAGCGCCAGACTAGAGTCAAGCTCAACAGGGTCTTCTTTCCCCACTGATTCCACCAAGCCCGTTCCCTTTGCTGTGGTTTCACTGGATAGTAGGTAGAGACAGTGGGAATCTCGTTCATCCATTCATGCATGTCACTAATTAGATGACAAGGCATGTGGCTATTTTTCAAACACATATAAATAATATATGTTCCTTTTCCGGGTTAAATAAAGATGGCTCGTCCAGCTTGGACAAATCCGGTAAATTGGTTCAAA
This sequence comes from Melospiza melodia melodia, assembly GCF_035770615.1. Taxonomy (NCBI): domain Eukaryota; kingdom Metazoa; phylum Chordata; class Aves; order Passeriformes; family Passerellidae; genus Melospiza; species Melospiza melodia. The sequence goes on from NC_086210.1 coordinate 6,812,232, forward strand.
TACAGTAAATTGGTCTGAATCAGGTGCTAATTGATGCGTTATGAATTAAAATCTTTGTCCCTACTCACTATGAGCCACCTTACTGTCTTGTGGCTTCCTTATGAACCTAGCTACTCTCTAGTTTATTAAAATATAAAAGTGATCCAAAATAAAAAATTGCATACAAAAATCAACATATAAAAACAGCAATAAAAATCTACAAAACATTACAAAGTACAAAAAATGCAAAAATCCACTACCCTGAATCATTTAATCTTCTGGCCCTGCTGGTGAACATATGTACAATGTCCACAGATGATAGGAGCGCTTCTGTGGATAAAGTCTTTGCAACCATCGCTTGCCTCGATTTGGAGAGGCCAAGTGTACTCAAATGTTCAACGTTCCCCTCGTACCATTTCCCCCACGCTCCAAGGGGAAAGCCCATAAAAACAACGTCCTTTGCATTGGTGAGGCTTTGCACCTCAGTTTCCAAATGTTTTTACATGTTTACTTTCTCTGCAGTGGCTTCTTCCGGACATGTTTTGGAGGCTTCGTATCATACTGTCGCTTCCACGACAAATGCACGTCCGTCCTTAACAAATATCAGATCTGGTTTGTACAGCTTCTTGATGGTTTCCCTTGTGTGTGGTTCTTTGAACACTACCCAGTCCCTCTTCTTCGCCTCCTCAATAAGCCTTTCACAGATGTGATTGTGCTTCTTGATTCGAGAGTCCTGAGTGACTGGGCAGTAGCCAATGATGTGGGTGCGGGTTTCGTTGTCCGCATCATGGTGCCTACAGGCCTTGATGTAATTTTCCTCTCTACCCCGGGAGAGAAATTCTCTCGTGGGGTAGAGGTTGGCCCTAAGTTGTAGTGCAGTGAGGAGTTTCCTGTGAGGTATGCGTCTATAGTATTGGAGCAAATCACTACTAATTTTATCACCTTTAAAGCTTTTAATTTCATGGCCTTGGGACACTAATTTGGTCCATTTCTGGAATTCTTTTCTCCGCCAATCACAAGGCTTAGGAAATTTAGTTTTCAGGGTCGGTGCTTCCCACTCTGAGGTTGTGTCTGCACTGTTGGATGGTTCATTCACCAGTAGTGCTTCCCAAATTGAGGGTATCTTCTCGCTTTCCCCTCCAGCTTGAATCCACAATTTCTTATACAGTTGTTCTATTTGATCTTTCTCTAGGAACTCCTTCATTGTTTCATCTGAGGACTGCGCAATCCGGTGCAGTCTCCGGGTGTGTACACTGGGGATCAGTCCCGCCAACGTGGTGACGCCCAAACCGCCGTCCTTCGTGCTCAAGTACAAGATGGCATTGCACGTGCACGGAGGTAGTTGCAACCAGTTCAGATCTTCTGGTCAAGGGCTTCAAGGGCCCCTGTTTCATTTCTGAATGGTCAGCCAGGTAGGTCAGTCGAGGGATGGTGTATATTTTGAGGATATCAAGTTTTTGCAAGGTTTAAATGGAGCTTGATCAATTCATTTGAGCCAGAATTCTAGTTTTGTGGAGAGGTTGGTTTTTGCTATCCCAGTCCAGGGGTCAAACTGTAGGCCAAGGTATTTCTCATATTCCCCGGGGTTGATCATGTTCAGGGGTGTGCCGTTGATGGTCCATGCAGCGCAGTTATTGAAGGTGTAAGAGTCTTTTGTGGGCTTGATGTAGAAGCCGTGGCACTTTTCCCCTTGTGTTCTGAGACTGGTGAGATTGCAGAAGGTCTCTAATATCTTGATGTTTGTTTTCCTGTTTTCCCAGGAGTTGCTCGACAAGACCAGATCATCGGCAAATGCCATTGCAGTTATACTACTCTGTCTCGGTGGAATCCTTTACCACTCTCTTCCAGCTTGCACAACAGGGGGTCCATTGCCAGGTTAAATAAAAGGGGTGACAGTGGGTCACCCTGCTTTACTCCAACCCGGATCTGGATTTTGTCTGTGCGTGTATTCATTTTTGTGGTGACATACATACTGAAGTCTTTGTACATATTGTTCATCAGGCCGATGATGTGGGGATCCACTCCCCTCTGCTGCAAAGCATGTATGATGTGATGGTGGCCCACAGTGTCAAAAGTCTTGGCGATGTCCACAAATAGAACACCCAGTGGTCTGTGCTCACTTTTGGCAGTCCGAACCATAGTTTGCAGGAGTTGCACATTTTCAGAGCATCCTGCTGCTCTAATAAAGCCTCTTTGCCTTGGGTTGAGGGGGCACGCTTTGCTCAGCCTTGCTGTTACAATCCTGGAGAACAATCTCAACAAGATGGAATTGATTGTGATAGGCCTCCAGTTATTAATGTCCTTCAAACGTTCCAGTTTTGTAGATTTAGGAATCAAAGCAGTTCTGCACCCCCTCACCATGTCCGGGATCTCCCCAGATGTCAACCATAAGTTGAAGAGCTGAGCCGTCTGGGAATACCTGCGATCCATCTTTTTGATGTCCCCAAGAGTAATCCCATCTGGACCTGGAGCCAAGCCCTTTCTTGTTTCCTGCACATTTCTTTCAATTTCTTTGGCCGTGATTAAGTCTCTGAAGGTGCTGTTGTCTGCCTTCCCATTAAATTCAAACTCCACGATGCCAGGAAAATTACCAGGTGTTTCCCATCTGGCTTTAACTACCGAGTAAATTTCACTGGGTGATATATCCCAGGACAAACACTCTACGTCATCCAAAACAATTTTTGCTAGTTTCCCCCTGTCAAGATGGAATAAACGCTGAAAGTGAAGGTAATTACCGTTTTTGATCACTCTGTGTTTCATCCAGTTCTGAAAGAGCTTTCTTGGTTGCTTCTCCTGGGTCTCCTTCCCATTTTTTCCACGTGTAACATTTCTTATTTGGCTTATTGATTCTAGGCATTGAAAGCAGTCCTGCACTGCCTGATTAATTATTCTGAGCATCTCCTGGCCGTCCATCAATTGCTTGAATGCTCTGGGGAAGTGGTTAATGGCTCCAGCTGAGAAATGTTCCATGATTGTCTTTTGGTAATGAGCCTGCAGCTGCCCCACCCTCTGCTGGTTTCTGGCGACAGTTATCCTTATCAGGGTGTCGTCTTAACTTATCCATTGTTTTGCCTCTGGCAGCTGGCCTCGCTGGCAGATGGTTCTCCCCAGGTCCATTGTCCACGGTTCTTGCCTGGGATTGCTGACTCAACCCAGGTTCCATTCCCATGCCCTCAGCTGCTCCCCTGGTGCGATGACTCATCACATGTCCTCTGTCAGCTCCATCTGTTGGTTTCCTAGGCAGCAATCTTCTTTTGTCACTAATTTGCTTAGCTGTTTTGGTTGTTATGTGTTCAGCGATAAGTTTATTAATGTTTTTGTTTCCCTCGAACTGTGCCTCCAGTCTTATCAGCAGTTCTTCCTCCTCTTTTGTCCAGCATCTTTTGTGGGCTCCTCGATTTGATGTTTCTTTCAGTTGGGAAGCAATGATCCTTTCTTGGTTTCTTATCAACGGGTGTGCCAATCTTTTGTGTTGTCCCAGGCCAATTTTGGTTGTGAAGTCTCTGCCGCATACCTCACAGATCCACTCTCCAGCTGGAACCCTTTCAGTTTCTGGACCCCTGCATTTTGCAAAATGACAAATAACACTATGATAGTTAATATTTTCCTTTCCACACTTGGCACACCGAAAGCAAACCCTCCTTTTCCTGTGCGACTCCTTTAGATGTTCAATCAGGCTTGACACAGAGTTTACCCGGGTACCACAGCAGGGACAAGGTGGGTTTTTGTCAGGAACAGTCACCTTCACGCTGTTATCCGGTGACTGCCCTCCATGTTCCCCAGGCACTGGAGGCAATGCCTCTGGTGTGCTTTCACTCACCTTTTTGCTGCTTCCCTCACCAAGCACAAATGGTTCACTGTCTCGTAGGAGGCTAGGATCTAAGTCTGAGTGCCCACCAATACCCTGGACAGGCCTACTGGCAGCCCCCAAACCGCCCTCCCTCCAAAGGACAAAATCCGGATTTTGAGCCATCGAATTAGGACCACATTTATTTAGGTGAGAATGGAGTGGGTGGTCACTCCACTTGGGAGCTCTTTGCCCCTGTCTGCAACTGGGGGGCCAGGTTTCAGGCAATAAGCCACACGGCCTTTACCGAGGAATTTGTTTCACCGAATTTGGTAGGAGTTCATTGGTGTCTTGGCTTGGAAAGACAGGAGTCTGCTAAGGAAGGCAGAATGATCCCCTGAAATGGAGAATGTAAACCCTCCCCACCCCTCTGAATAGCTATAAATTTCAAATTAAGGGGCTCTCAGGCAAAAATATGGGAGTAAGAAATAACAGTTCTTCAAGGGGGAAAAGAAAAAAAATTTAAAGGATGAAATAAAACAATGCAGTATACCAGAACAACACTGACAGAGTGAGAACCCAACCTGACACCCTGTGGGTCAGGGTGTGGGTGACAGTCCACTTGGAAATGTGGCTGCAGACATCCTGAAGTATCAGGTGTGGTTCTGTTGGAGCGAGGGGGATCTGTAGAGAAGGATGTATTCTTCTTCTGAAGATCCAGTAGGAGTAGAGACAGCGGCTGTTCCTCTGGGGAATCCTGTGGAGAAAGCCGTGCTAGTGTTCCAGAATCTCGCATTATATCTGGGTAGCAATGCTTGGCTCCTCCCTCTGGGCGGAGCATCTCACAATGGGACGGTATAGTTGTTATCAGTCATGCAGTGACATTCAATAGTTTGTTATCAGCAGATGTCCCCTCCAGAGGGAGGTGTGAATGTGGTCACTCAAAGAGAGAGATAAGGCAAACTGCCCACTTGACAAAGGTAATCTGCCATACAGATGGTAATGGAAAACATCTTGCACGCAATCTTCAACATTATCCACCCCTTTTTCTATTTCCATCTGCACCACAAAAAAAAAAAAAAAAAAAAAGAAAAAAAAGACAAACAAACAAACAAAAAAAAAAACCTTACACACTGTTCTCTCTTAAGACTAGGTCTCCTTGTTGTACACAACGGCTTTCTCCATCTTTCTGCACTACCTAACAAGTGTAAACAGTCATTGAGCAAAAACAATTCCATGGATGGGTTTGTCTTTGCCTGAGGTGGGATCAATCCAAACAGTCCTTCCTAAAATACCTTTCACATTTACAACAGGGACTTTATATCCACCCACTGTGTGCAGGGGTTCAGACTGGGCAGGACCAGCTCGATTTATGGACCCTCTGCTGTTGACCATCTAGGTGGCTTTTGCTAGGTTTGTTACCGTTCAGAAACACATAATCATGGAACGATTATATGCGGTGCTTTTTATTAAGAGCTCTGGGTGCCAGGGGTATATTCAACCCAAATCTGACTCCGACCATACATCTGAAATGATCATGTTTTATACTCTATCGTTACATAACTTTCATGTTAATTATTAAACTTATATTGTTCTATTGTATACATAAATTTAGCCCCTCTCTGAATTTCCAACATAGTTTCTCACTATTCCTCTATGGTTATATAAAAATTATATTTAATTACTAAACAATCATCACATCTAACAATTATATAATTTATCATACTGCTTACGCAGGTGCAGTTGATCTGGGAAAGCACAAAGCCTAACATTTCAGATTCTATCTTTAACTTTTACCAGGGTTCCACTATCAGGTTCATTTCCCAGTTTCTAAAAGTCCCACCCCCCCCGCCGAGTGCCTTCAGGGTTGTTTTAAGTAGTCCATTGCACCATTCAACTTTCCAGGCAGCTGGTGCATGGTAGGGGATATGATATATCCATTCAATACCATGTTCCCTGGCCCAGGCGTTGATAAGGCCATTCTTGAAATGGGTCTCATTTTCTGACTCAGTTCTCTCAGGGGTGACATGTCTCCACAGGATTTGCTATTCCAGGCCCAGGATGGTGTACCGGGCAGTGGTGTGAGGCCCAGGGTAGGTCTCCAACCATACTGTGGTGGCTTCCACCATGGTCAGCACGTAGCGCTTGTCCTGGCGTGTCTGGGGCAGTGTGATGGAGTCATCCTGCCAGGCCTCCCCATACTTGTACTTGGACCACCGCCCACCTTACCAGAGCAGCTTCACTCACTTGGCCTGCTTGATGGCAGCACATGTCTCAGTCATGGATAACCTGTGATATAATGTCCATGGTTAGATCCACCCGCCGTGCCCACTTATAGGTGGCATCTCTACCCTGATGACCTGAGGCATCATGGGCCCATTGAGCTAGGAACAACTGCCCCTTATGTTTCCAATATAAGTCTATCTTTGACACCTCTATCTTTGCTGCCTGATCTACCTGCTCGTTGTTTCGGTGTTCCTCATTAGCCCGACTCTTGGGGACATGAGCATCCCATGGTGGACTTTCACAGGTAGCATCTCTAACTGAACAGCAATGTCTTCCCACTCATCAGCAGCCCAGATCGGTTTCCCCCTACGCTGTCAGTTGGCCTTTTTCCACCTTTCCAGACAGCCCCAAAGAGCATTGGCTACTATCCATGAATCAGTATAAAGATAGAGCTTTGGCCATTTCTCTCTCTCAGCAATGTCCAGGGCCAGCTGAAAAGCTTTGAGTTCTGCAGGTTGACTTGATCCACCTTCTCCTTCGGTAGCTTGTGCAACCTGTCGGGTGGGGCTCCATATGGCTACTTTCCACTTCTGGTTCATCCCTATGATGAGACAGGAATCATCAGTGAAAAGAGCATAGTGTGTTTCCTCTGGGGGCAGTTGGTTATATGGAGGAGCTTCTTCAGCACGTGTCACTGATTCTTGATCCTCTTCATCAGTCAGACCAAAGTTCTCACCTTCGGGCCAGTTTGTAATTATCTCCAGAATCCCAGGGCGATTCAGGTTTCCAGCACGGGTGTGCTGTGTGATAAGAGCAATCCATTTACTCCAGGTAGCGTCAGTGGTGTGGTGGGTGGAAGGAACCTTGCCTTTGAACATCCACCCCAGCACTGGTAGTCGAGGTGCCAGGAGTTGTTGTGCTTCCATGCCGATCACCTTTGAGGCAGCCTGGACTCCTTCACAGGCAGCCAACATTTCCTTCTCTTTGGGAGTGTAGTTGGCTTCGCAGCCTCTGTAGCTTCGACTCCAGAATCCCAGTGGTCGGCCTTGAGTCTCCTTGGGCACCTTCTGCCAAAGACTCCAGGACAAGTCATGGTTCCCGGCTGCAGAGTAGAGCACATTCTTCCCCTCTGGTCCTGTCCTGACTGGGCCAAGGGCAACCACATGAGCGATCTCCTGCTTCATCTGGGCAAAGGCTTGTTGCTGTTCAGGACCCCAGTGCAACTCCTTCTTCTTGCAGGTAAAGAGGGCTCACAACCTGGACTGTATTCGGGAATGTGCATTCTCCAAAACCTATGGCACCCAGGAAAGCTTGTGTTTCCATCTTGCTAGTTGGCGGAGACATTGTGGTGATTTTGTTGATGACCTCAGTGGGAATCTGATGCCGTCTGTCTTGCCACTTCACTCTCAGGAACTGGATCTCTCAGGCAGGTCCCTTGACTTTGCTCTTCTTGATAGCAAAGCTGGCTTCTAGCAGAATCCTGATGATCCTTTCTCAAATACTTCCATTGCCGTGTTCCCCCACACAATGATGTCATCCATGTACTGCAGGTGTTCTGGAACCTCACCCTTTCCCAGTGCAGCCTGGATCAGTCCATGGCAGATGGTGGGGCTGTGCTTCCACCCCTGGGGCAGTCAGTTCCAGGTATACTGCACTCCCCTTCAGGTGAAAGCAAATTGAGGCCTGCATTCTGCTGCCAGAGGAATGGAGAAAAATGTGTTAACAATGTCAATGGTGGCATACCACTTTGCTGCCTTGGACTCCAGCTCGTACTGGAGTTCCAGCATGTCCGGCACAGCAGCGCTCAGTGGTGGAGTCACTTCATTCAAGCCACAATAGTCCACAGTCAATCTCCATTCTCTGCCAGACTTGCGCACAGGCCAAGTGGGGCTGTTGAAGGGTGAGTGGGTCTTGCTGACCACCCCTTAGCTCTCCAGCTCACGGATCATCTTGTGGATGGGGATCATGGCATTTTGATTCATCCGATACTGCCGGTGGTGCACTGTCAAGGTGGCAATTGGTGCTCTTTGCTCTTCCACCTTCAGGAGTCCTACTGCAGATGGGCTTTCTGATAGTCCAGGCAAAGTGTTCAACTACTTGATGTTTTCTGCCTCCACAGCAGCTATGCCAAAAGCCCATCTGAGTCCCTTTGAGTCTTTGTAATAACCATTCAAGAGGAAATCTATGCCCAGAATACACGGGGCCTCTGGGCCAGTCACCATAGGATGTTTTTTCCACTCTTTCCCAGTCAGGCTCATCTCGGCTTCTAATAGGGTCAATTGCTGTGATCCTCCCGTCAGCCCGGCAATGGAAATAGGTTCTGCCCGCACATGTCCTGATGGTATTAGGGTACACTGCACAGCAGTATCAACTAAAGCATCGTTCTTTTGTGGTTCTGATGTGCCAGGCCATCAGATCCACACCGTCCAGAAAATCCGGTTTTCCCGTGCCTCTCCATGGCTGGAGGCAGGGCCCCTCTAACCCTGGGTATACATGGTAGAGGTACCTTCCAGGGAATCTGACAGATCATACTCAGCAGCTCGGTCATGGGAGGTTGAGGCTACCTTCACTTCACTGGAGTTCCCTTGATTTGTGTTTCCCTCCTTGAGCTGACACACCCGTGCTGCCAGGACAGAAGTGGGTTTTCCATCCCACCTTCCCATGTCTTCCCCATGGTCACGCAGAAAAACCCTCAGGTCAGCCCGTGGGGTGTACCCCCCATCACTCTAGCTGGGGAACATTGGGCTCTGACTCTGGCGTCTGTGAATTGTACTGGTGCCATGTGGGAACTGTTCCTCCTCACCTTTTCCCTCACCACCTCCCTCATCTCCTCTTTGAGGTCCTTAATCACAGCAGAGACATGAGCCTGCATCAGTCCATTGATCATAGTTCCATAATTCCTAAGATTGTTGGCCACAGAACCCACTGTGTCTCAGTTGGTGTCGGCATTAATTGTTGCAATAAAGGTGGTGTATTGAGATGGCCCCAGATTTGCCAGGCTCCACAACATTCTCCCTGTGCACCTGATTTTGTCAGGGTCATTATCATGCTGTCTATCCCTCCCAAAGAGCACCTCCAATTCTGCCACTTCTCTCAGCTGTTGGATCCCTTCCTCAAGAGTCTTCCAGCACATTCTATGGTGCTGCTCCTGCATTCTTTCTCTGTGAACAAACCTCTCTCTGACACTTCGTAAAAGCCACACCCAGAGGGAAAGGGACCCTGGCTCCCTTACAAAAATCTGATTGATACCTGAGTCCTGGCAAGGGTCCCAAATTCCTTGCCTCACCACTATCCAGCTGCAGGCCTGTACCCATAAGGTTCCAGACCCGAAGTAGCCAGGTTGTAGAAGTCTCACCTCTCTGTCGTACAATGTCTTTGTGCAGATTACGGAGACTTTCATACGTCAGGGACTCGGGGATGATTGCAACCTCTGGCTCCCCTGTGGGTTGTGAGGGCCCTCCCCTATCTGGGTGCTCTGCTTTCATCTTAGATCTCCTTGTTTCTACAGGGACAACTGCTGCTGGCTGTGTCTGCCTTTGCAATTCAGCTGGAAACCTGGACAGTTGTAACATCTGTGGGTTCCGCTGCTGCACTATTAGACTTTTCCTCTTCAAGGCAGGGAGAGGTTTCCTCACCAGCTGGGGAAGTGTATTCCTTCAGCATCTGGCCCATCTCATGTTTCTCCTTCACCAGACCCCCCCACCCAATCTGGGTAGTTCACATCTGGGGTGGGCTGTGGGGCAGGGTCAGGCTCTGGGGCAGCAGCATCCCTAGACTCTGGTGGCATGTTAGGTTCTGGGGTAGGTGTCAGGGTGGTTATCCAAGTAAGTCACCCCTTCTCTCTAAATGCTAAATAGAGCAGGCTTATCAGCAACACCAGCCACTGTATGATATAATTAATATTCAGAGTGGAACTGAACCCTTCAAAAACTGGTGGGGAGGACCCAAAGAAATGGCTAAAAGGTTGGGAGAAGATTTTGCCCAGTATCATTTCCTTACAGCAGGTGCCATTAATAAAGTAACCCCAAAACCATACAGTTAGTGTGTGATAGCTGTGAATCCATGTGCCTGTTGTCCAGAAGAAGTTAAAAATCCATTAATTCCTCACCTTATTCACCCATAAAACAATCCAGATAACAGACACAGAAGCCTTGGTTATAGGACCCATGTTTAGATGAGGGCCTACAAATGGGAGAAATACAGCCATGATCACGTGCCACCCAAACCAGGGCAAGCTGGACCACATGGTGTCACTTAATGAGGTTTCTATAGCCACACACAAAAATTAGATTACTCAAGAGCTGTTATTCACTTTTTTGTTTCTGTGCCCTCGAACCTCACGTTGGGCACCAAAATCTGTCTGGGTTTGGAAAGACAGGTGCCTGCTAAGGAAGGCAGGAGCCTTCCCTGAAATGGAGAATGTAAACCCTCCCCACCCCTCTGAATTACTATAAATTTTATATTAAAGGGGCTCTCAGGCAAAAATATGGGAGCAGGCACATGGATTTGCTCACACAAATTAATGCTCGCACATCAATTTGCTCACCAAATTGATGATGTGGGGATCTGCTTCCCTTTCCTGTAGGGCATGTAGATAGTGCTGCTGGCTTATGGTGTCAAAAGCCTTGGTGATGTCCACAAATACAATACCCAAGGGTTTGTGTTATTCTTCTGTCAACTGAATTATGATTTGCAGGAGTTTCAGGTTTTCAGAGCATCCCACTGTTCTTATGAAGCCTCTTGGCCTTGGGTTGAGGGGGCAAGCCTTGGTCAGTGTGGCTGTTAAAATGCTGGAGAACAGTCTTAGCAAGATTGGATCTGGATGGGTCTCCAGTTGTTAATGTCCTTTAGGCGCTCTGGTTTGGTAACTTAGGAATCAAAACAGTCCTGCAACCCCTCACCATGTCTGGGATTTTTCCTGATGTTAACCATAAGCTGAAGATCTCCGTGGTCCAGGAGTTCTCTGGGTCCATCTTCTTGATGTCCCTTAGAGTTATCCCAAACTGGGAGCTGAGTTTTTGCTCATCTCCTGCCCATTTTTCTCAAATTCTTTTGCTGTAATTAATTCTCTGAAAGCACCATTGTCAGCTTTCCCATTACTTTGGAAGTTCCCAAGGCTATCAAGTGTTCTCATATGGCTTTTAAAACTGAGAAATGTTCGTTGGGTATGATTTCACAGGACAAACACTGTGTCATTCAGGATAATTTTAGCAAGTTTTCCCCTATCTAGATGGAACAGGTCCTGGACGAAAAGAAAATTACCTTTCTTAACTGCTCTTCTTTTCTTCCATTTTTGAAAAGGTCCTGTTGTTCCTTTTTCCTGGGTCCCCATTTTTTCCTTCTCTCTGGTTGCTATCCTTATCTGGCTGATTGATTCAAAGCATCAGAAGCATTCCTGTGCTGATTGACTGACTGTTGATTGCATCTCCTGGCCATCTAGGAAGTGCTTGAATGCCTGTGGGAAGGTGTTAATTGTCCCAGCTGATACCATTCACTGGGGGGTCTGAGATAATGGGTCTGCAGCTGCCTCTCCCTCTGTCACTTGCTGTTTCCCAGCTGTTGTTATCCTTATCGGGGTGGGGACTCATCTTGGGATCTGTTTTCCTTCCAGCAGCTGCTCTCCCAAGCATCTGACTCCTCCCAAGATCTTTGTCCAAGTCCGTTCTCAGGCCCTCATGTGGTCTCCTGGTTTGATGACTCATCCCTGTTTCTTTATCTACATCCTCAGCTGGTTTCTTGGGCAGCAATCTCCTTTTGTCCTTGCTTTGTTTAGCTGTTTTGCTTGTGATGTGTGTCCTGCAATGAGTTTATTGATGTTCTTGTTCCCCTCAAACTGAGCCTCCAATCTTATCAGTAGTTCTTCCTCCTCTTTAGTCAAGCATCTTTTGTGGGCTCCTTGGTTGGAAGTCTCTTTTGGGTGGGAAAGCAACCCTTTTCTGATTTCTAATCAATAAATGTGCCAATCTTTTGTGTTGTCCCAGAACAATTTTCATCTTGAAGTCCATGCTGCATTCCTCACATATCCACTCCCTGCCTGGAGCCATTTCTGCTGTTCCCCTGCATTTAGGAAAGTGACAAACAATACTATGATAATTACTCTACTCTTTTTCACATTGAGCACACTGAAAGCAAACCCTCCTTTTCCCATGGGTTACCCTCAGATGTTCAATCAAGCCCAACACACAGTTCACCTGCTGGGTACCACAGCAAGGACAAGGTGGATTTTTTATCAGGAACAGTCACAGTAAGGATGTCTTCCAGTGTCTGTTCCCTGCAGTTCTCTGTCTGAGCTGGGGATGTCGCCGGCTTGGTGTTGTTCTCTTGCTCAGCAGATGATGTTTCTGGTTTGCCCTCCATCTCACAATTGCTGTTTCTCTTCCTGTTGTCAAGCACAAACGATTCACAGTTCCTCAGAAGGCAGGTCTTCAGTCCCACACTTGGCCGTGGTGCAAGCTGTTCATAGACTTCAGGCAGCCTGCTCAAACCCTCCCAGCTTGTGGGAAAATGAACACATTCAAAGTTATTCACTAAAAACTCTGATCTATAAAACCTCAAACTCACCAGCATAGCCAATCCGTGGTCTGCCAAAATGGAGGGTTCTGATGGTAAACTTTTCGGCATTAGGTCTACCCAGTTTTTAGACAAGAGGTCTACCTGCTTTTTAGAAAATAAAGACTTCAAATTTCCCTTACAAAATTGAGACAAATTGTCCACTTTAAAACCCTGGGACACCAAGGCTACCTAGTCACATTTAGAGGTTTGGTTTTAAAGTGGCTCCCCATTTTATGGATCTGGATAGTAAATTTGCCACAATTTTAGGAGAGGTAGAATAAGAATGATAGTGAATCCCCAAGGACGTAGCAATCTTTTCCCCACTTTCAAACTCTGATGTTGCAGTGTGATGTTGGAATTAAATCCCAATACTCTGGAGCCAGGTTTTGGGCAAAAAGCCGCACAGCTCTTACTGTAAATTTGTTTCAGGAGGATGAAATTTCAACAGGAGGATGTTGAACTGGCCATCCCCACTGCCTCTGTGCTGGGACAGAGATCGACTGGGTTACATTACACAGGGTATCCAGCAGGACCACGAGGAAGTGCAATCTCTGCAGCAATGCCCGGTTTTTAACTATACTCTCAAAAACTGCCTTAGGAGAGTCATAGTCGCTCCTGCCACTTGCCTGCATTTCATTGAATTTCTTCACTTTGACATTCAGAGCATTGGGCAGAAATCACATTGCATCAACACCCACCTCAGGCCTTTGTGATGCTTTGTGTCAATTAAACAGTCGGATTCCCCTGGTTTGCACCAGTTCTAAGCTGGCTGCTGGATGCTGGCCCAGGTGGGGCACCGGCCCAGGGAATCCCCCTGGTGACCCTCCCCCGTGTGAACTGCTCAGCAGATGCCTTTTCACAGCAGTTGACAGCAGGACATGGAGCGACAGATACGGCTTGATGGTAGCCAGGTGTTCCACAGCAGCTGGGAGTCTCACAGCAGCCAGGTACAGCTTGGCAACAGGCACGGGCAGCTCCATAGCAGCCAGGAGTGGCTCCTCAGCCAGGTACCCCCTTACAGTGGCAGGGTGCTCTCCCGCCGGGGCCCGGCACTGACTCGCCGTGGCTGGGCACAGCTGTAGGGGCGCTTCCAGTCACAGCAAAGCACAGAGAGGTGGTTCCACCGCAGGCAGAGATGGCTACAGGGGCAGCCGCATGGCACAGAGGAGCTGGAATCTCACAGGGGCCGGGCACTGCTTCTGAGATCTCAGCTGGTATGGCAGGCCTGGTGGAGGGGCAGCAAACCCCGCTCCATGGCCAGGCACTGTCCTGCAGGAGCAAGGCATCTCACAGTGGTGGCAGCTGGGTGCCTTGCAGCGGCTGCAGGGGCAAAGAGCCTCCCTGCTGCTACCAAGTGCTGCTTCTGGGGTTCCAGCTGTGGCAGCAGGGCACAGCAGAGTGGCAGAGTGCCTGTTCAATGTGACTCTGCAGCATGACATCTCTCCACCCTCTGGATCAGCAGCAGCGCGCTCCATTGACCACCCGCGCTGCTCTTGGGCGGTTGCGGCAGTTTCTGCCAGCAGGGCAGAACAAGGGGCAGCAGAGGGCACAGCTGCACAGCAGCCAGTGCTTTCAGGAGTCTTTCCAGCCACGGCAGGGCACAGAGGGGCTGCAGGGTGCTCATTTAACACAGCCAGGCTGCTTGGGGCACCTCCAGCACTGAGCCCAGGGACAGCACACTCAGCTGACAGCGCCCTCCTGCCTGGGGCAGTGGCACGGCCCCGGGTGACCAGGGGACATCCTGCTGGGCAAACACCTGTGCCAAGGGTGGCGGCACAGTCCTGGGGGCAGCAGGGCACTCCCTGGGCAGGTCACCCTCACCTGGGGAGGCTCTACAGCTCTGCCTGGTGGCCTCCTGGTGGGCTGTGCCTTCTGCACTCATCCTCTTCCCTCGCTCACCCAGCACAGCGTTTGCTCTCCCTGCTGCCTGCTCCAGAACCCTGCTTTCACTGTTAGCCTTGGTGGAGACCCAGTGAATGCCCCAGCTTTCACCTCTTTGTCTTGTGACACTGCAGCTGTGGAAGCCCCACATCCTTCTCTCTCTGACACCACACCAGTGGCTGCCCCAACCTTCCCCTGTCTGTGACATCACAGTGTTGGCAGCCCCAAAGTTCTCCTCTCTATGACATTGCAGAGGTGGCCAGCCAAAGTTCTGCTCTCTATGGCAGCAACACAGTGGCAGTTCCAACATTCCCCTCTCTGTGACTCCTCAACATTTGCAGACCCAGTGTTTCCCTGTCAGTGACACCCCAATGGTGGAAGCCTCAGTGTTCCCCTCTCGGTGACATGACAGCAGTGGCAATACCAATGTCCCCCTGTCTATGACACCAAAGCAATTGCAACCCCAGCGTTTTCCTCTCAGTGACACGACAGAGGTGGCAGCGCCAAATACTCTCCTGTCTGTGACAACACAGCAGTGACTCCCCCAACATTCCCCTCTCTGTGATACCACTGCATTGGCATTCCCAACATTGACTTCTCTGTGGCACCACAGCGGTGGCAGCCCCAAGATTACCCTGTCTTTGAGCCCACAAGGATGGCAGCAACAACATTCCCCTCTCTGTGACACTACAGCAGTGGAAGCCCCAGTGTTCTCCTCTCTATGACAACACTGCACTGGCAGACCCAGTGTTCCTTTTTATGGCACCACAGCAGCAGCTACCCCAACATTACCCTCTCTGTGACACCACAGCTGTGGCAGTCCCGTTGTCCCAGTCTCTGTGACACCACAGCAGTTGCTGCCCGAACGTTCCCCTCTCTATGACACTGCAGCTGTGCCAGCAGCACCAGCACAGAAGCAGCAGCTGTGGAACAGCAGGAGTGCAGGGGAGGAGCAGAGAAGGAGCAGTGGAACAGTGGGAGATGAGCAGTGTTGGAGCAGCAGAGGAGCAGTGGTGCAGGAGCTGAGGAACCGTGCTGAACCAGCACAGCACAGCTTTTGAGCAGCAGTGGAGTGACCATGGAAAAAGCAGAACAGTGGTGGCACAGGAGCTACAGCCATGGAACAGTGGTGGCACAGGTGCTACAACCATGGAACAGTGGTGGCACAGGAACTACAGTCATGGAACAGTGGTGGCACAGGAACTACAGCCATGGAGCAGTGGTGGCACAGTCCCGCAGCTGTGGAGCGGCGCCTGAGATGCCGAAGCTGTGGGACACAGAGCGGCTCCCAGCGCTGTGTCCTGCAGGAGCCGCCCCACACACACCAGAGCGATGCCCCTCAGGCTGAGCCAGAGCTGGGGGCAGAGGCAGGAATTGATGCCGGGCTGTGGAAGGCGTGGATCGAGTGCATTTAATGGTGACCTGGGGATTTGATTCTGCTCATTGCGGCTGCTTTTGTGCTGTTGGGACCATTCCAGTTCATGTGAAGTTATGAACTCAGGAGAAACTTGGGACAAAAGGAATCAAAATGCCTTCTGTCCTGCTGTCTTGGTTTGGAAAGACAGGAGTCTACTAAGGAAGGCAGAAGCCTCCCATGAAATGGAGAATGTAAACCTCCCTGCCTTAAAATTGCTACATATTTTAAATTAAGGGGCTCTCAGGCAAAAAATATGGGAGCAGGAAATAACAGTTATTTCATAGGGAAGAAAATAAAAGGATAAAATAAACAATGCAGTAAACTAAAACAACTATGGCAGAGTCACAACAGAACCTGACACCATGTTGGTAGCAATCCAACTGGAAATGTGGCTGCAGTCCTCCTGGAGTGGCAGGTGTGGTTCTGTTAGAGCAGGGGGTCCTGTAGAAAAGGGTGTAGTCTTTCTCTGAGGATCCAGTGGAAGAAGAGGCAGCTGCTGTTCCTCTGGGAAATCCAGGGGAGAAGTTGTGCTGCTATTCCAGAATCTCCAGGTTCTATCTGGCTAGAATGCTTAGCTGTTCCCTCTGGGCGGAGCATCTCCCAATGGGATGCTGTAGTTCTTACCAGCCATGCAGTGACATTCAATAGCCTGTTATCAGCAGATGTCTCCCCAGGAGGGAGGAGTGGTTGTGGAAGAGATAAGGAAAACTGCCATACAGATGGCAAATAGAATCCATCTTGCCTTGCAATCTGGGACATCTGCAGATAAAGACATCTTGGTAGAAGTTGAATGATTTCTGATTTGGGAAATGAAGTGGGTCAGTTATTGGCCTGTGGTTTGTTCTCATCCAGAAAGAATTGCCAAAGTACTGCAATTTGGTATTAAAAACCAGGAATGTGCCTCCTCATCTGGATATTGGCCATGGACTGCAGAGCTATTTGTGGTCAATATGGTAAGAAACCAACTAGAAATCTTTTCCTGATTTCACTCTTTCTTCCAGTCTCTGGGATTAGGCCTCCAACACTCCCTGCAGGTCTTCTTTCCATAATCTGCTCCTCTGGAGTTGGGATGTGAGAAATCAGCAGTGGGAAGAGGGAGGACAACGGACCATTACAACTGCAAACTCTGGTTTTTATAGTCTCTGGATTTCCAGTGCTTAGAAACTGTCATGTTTTCAACTGTCTGAACAAATCCCACATTTGTCCCTTTTTCCCTGGCAGAAAACCTTCCTTTGGCCCTATTTGGGAACTGACCCTGGGAAACACCTCATTTCAGATGCTTTTTTGTTGGTTTTGCTAAAAGATGACAAGAAAATTAGCACACGGGGCAGGGATGAGAGAAAGGGAAGAAAAAATTCCTTTCTTTACTCTTCCTTGTGGGAACTCTCCTCTAGAGGTTGTGCTCCAGTCAGAGACTTCCCGGGCCAAGGGCTGAGGGAAGCAATTCAGCTGAGGCAGCTGAGGCATCTCCTCCCTGGTCTGTAACCCTGGGGCTGGGAGGGGACACGGGTGCCCCCCTTGCACCGTCTGGAATGGGGAATTCCTCCTGCCTCTGCCAGGTGCTCCTGATCCTGGCATTAGCCCTGGCCTGGCTGCTCCTGCTCTGAGCTCCCTGCCATGGGCATTGCTGGTGCTGGAGGGCAGGAGGGAGGGATTCAGTGCAAACCTGGGAGATGCCAGTGGGCTCAGAGATGTGTGGAGGTGACAGTGACAGAGTGACACAGGGAGGTGCCGAGGGACACAGGGACAAGACAAAACCCCAGGGAAAACCTCTTGGAAATTTGGGGGACTTTGAGTGTAAAATACACATGAACACAGACACACAGACACAGAATACTGCAAAGCATTTTCCAGCTGTCTTAGGTTGGACGTGGGGCGTGTATTCTATTCCTATCTGATGGGGCAGTTATTTTCTGTTAATTGAGCAGTTTTCTTTATCTCTTCTACAACCCATCCTCCCTCTCAGGAGATATCTTCTGTTAATGGGCCATTGAGTGCCACTGCAGGACAGATAAAATTCCATCATCCCATTGTGAGAAGCTCAGCCCAGAGGGAGGAGCCAAGCATTCCTACCTGGATACAATCAGAGGGCTGGAAGACCAGAGTCAGCCTTTTCCACTGGATTCCCAGAGGAAGACCAGGCCCAACACCACCACCACTGGATCTTCAGAGGAACACTCCACCCTCCTACAGGATCCCTGCTTCAACAGAGCCACACCTGTCATTGCAGGAGGACTGCAGCCACCGTTTATTGGGACTGCCACCGCCACTGTAACCCCCAGGAAATCAGGTTGTATTCTGAATCTGTCAGTGTTTTTTCTTTGTACTATTGCATTTATATTTTAATTTTCCTGCTAAATAACTGTTATTCCCATTCCCATATCTGTTGCCTTAGAGCCCCATAATTTCAAAATTATAACCGTTCGGAGGGAGGTTGTTTACATTTTCCATTTCAAGGTAGGCTCCTGCCTTCCTTAGCAGACACCTGCTGAGACAATGCCCCAGGACACCCAGGCGGGTGAGGAGGAAGTCTGTGCCCCTTTCCCCCTCTCTCCTGCTCCATCTCCCAGCCCAGCACGGTCCCCGGCTGCAGGACAAACCCACTGCCAATGCCGTCCTGCCGGGGAAGCACTGGGGAGATCTCCTTCCCCTTCCCTCTGGTACAGAGGCACATCTCATCCTCTCTTTGTCCTTCCTCCAGCAGAGCAGGAGCTGAGGATGGAGACCAGGAAGGAAAAATCCCCACAGCAGAACCTCATGGAAGAGGATGTTTTGAGCAGCTCCATGGCACAAGAATCTAACAGAGAGGAAAAGCCCTGGAGATCCCACAGGAGGAGGGGCTCCAAACCCAGCCCAGGGTGCTCTGAGGAGGAAAGACCCACACTGGGCTAGGAAGGTGGACAGAGCTTCAGCCAGGGCTCGGAGCTGGTGGTGCATGAGCAGCTTCACGATGGGGAGAAGCCCTACAAGTGCCTGGAGTGTGGGAAGAGCTTCAGGCAGAGCAGCACCCTGATCTGCCACCAGATGATCCACACCGGGCAATGGCCCTACGAGTGTGGGGAATGTGGGAAGGGCTTCAGCTGCAGCTCAGAACTCATCAGGCACCAACGCATCCACACTGGGGAGAGGCCCTACAAGTGTCTCCAGTGTGGGAAGATTTCGGATCAGCTCCCATCTCATCCTGCATGAGCAGATTCACACTGAGGAGAGGCCCTTCCACTGCCCTGACTGCGGGAATGGATTCCAACGCAACTCCCACCTCATCATCCACCAGCGCATCCACACCGGGGAGAGGCCCTACGAGTGTCCCCAGTGTGGGAAGAGCTCACACAGCTCTACCTTGACCCGACACCAACGCAGGCACCGGTAAGGGAAGCCCTGCATGTGCTCCAACTGCAGGAGGAGCTTTGTGCACTGGTGCAGCTTCATCCCCATGGGAGGACCCACATTGGTCAGAACACTGGTGACCCACATTCCCAGTGATCCATGTTGGGAGGACACCTGGCTGGTTATCCTTTTGGCCCTAATTTTCTTCTGATTTGTCTTTATCACTTAAAAACACCTGAAATAGGACTGAAATGAAAGTAATTGATCAAGGATATCTAAAGTCCCGCCATTTAACAGGTATTTGAGGTGGAATTTATGGTTTGTGAACATTTGTTGTGTAGGATTTGTGGGTTCTTGGGGGATTTCAGCAAGTGTTCTCCATATCTTTGCACTCCAGAATTCCAGATAGATTGGTCTGTCACCTCAAAATGATTCAATCCCATTGAAAACACCTCCATTTTACCCCAAAATTGACCAATCCATGTCAAAATGCCTTATTCCCACCTAAGAAAAACTCAGTCCCATGACAAATCTACTTGATTCCACAATGTCCAGGGTGAGATGGGGTTGGAAGGAGATTGGGAGAAGTGGCATCCAAATTTGAGGGTGTGGGATTGGGATTGTGTGGGGCTGGATGTGTGGCCTGTATTTTGATAGTAAATAAAACTTTCAGAATTACTGACTTCTGTCCCATGCATTTTTTGTCAGTTCCAGTTTGTTTTTCAGAGTGCCACCTTCGCAGCTGATTGCGTTTGTGCCCTTCTTTCTCTCCTGCCTTTCTTTGCCTGCTCTGTTTCTCTCTCAGTGTCTCTCTTGACCATGGGCAGCTCCCACCAAAGACCCTGCCTGATTTATTTCCCAATCCAGGAGCTACAACAACCACGGGTGAAGCTATGAAGGCTGGCAGTGAAATGTCACTCTAAGATCTTGCTCCACTTGGCCTTTTTCTCCTTCTTAAGAGCTTTGCCTTCCAGGGCAGGAATATGTTTGCCTGCCTGGGAACTGGAATTCCTGCCCCTGGGAGTGTGTGCCATGGATCCCAGAGGGGCATTACTGAGCCTCCCAGGGTGCTGCTCCTGCCGTGCCTCCCAAGGATCTGTGCAGGGCTAGTGGACAAGGTCCGGCAGCTCTTCCAGTTGGTTCTGCAGTGCCACAACGGCTCCTGGTTCCGTGAGTTTCCATACCGCCAACAGCCGTTCCTTGGTTCCCATGATGCCCTGCTGTGTCACCATGGATATTTGGTGTCATGAAGTTCTTCAGTGTCACAATGGCCTTCTTGGATGGGCAGTGCCACCATGGACCATTGGCTCCATGCAGCCCTGCTGGGTCACCATGGACTCTTTGGTTCCATGAGGTTCTGGGGGTGTCTCCATTGTCTCCTTGGATCCACAGTGTATCAATGGACCACTGGATCCACATGGCCCTGCTGTGTCACCATGGCCCCTTGGTTCCATGGGACCCAGGGTCACAATTGACTCCTTGCTTCCACGTCACCTCCTCAGTGCCAAAATGGCCCCTTCATTCCATGAGGAACACAAAAGTTTTGTAGCAACTTTGAAAAATCGTGCTTAATACACCTGGGAACATCTGTTTGCATTCAAGAGAGAGGTAAAAGGTGAGGATGGCACCAGTAGCTTCATCTGCAACACAGATCCAGGGAAAGGACAGGGACAGAGAATTCAGCTGCAAGACTCAAAAATTCTGCTTCCAGAGATCATTTCTGCTCACACTGTCCCTTGTAGAAAGGTGACATCATTCCAGGCAGCCTGGACTGAGCAGGTGGTTTCTGAGGTGAGTTTGTTTTTCAGGAAACCCACTCAGGCTTTTCCATTTGCTCTAGTTTGAAAGCAAAACCAGAGAGAGACTCAAAGTCAGAAATACAATTTATTAGGAAAAAAAATCAAAAATCATGCAATAATACAAAAAAAAAAAAAAAAGGCCCACAGATAAAGTCAGAATGTAACCTGTCACTCTGCTGGTCAGGGTGTTGGTAGCTGTCCAGTTGGTATGGTGGCTGCAGTCCTCCTGGAGTGGCAGATGTGGTAATGTTGGAGCAGTGATCCTGTAGTAGGGTGTAGCCTACCTCTGAAGATCCAGTGGAAAAGGTAGCTGTTGCTCTGGGGAATCCAGTGGAAACGCAGCTTGTTTTGTCCCAAACCCCAGATAATATCCAGGGGGGCATGCTTAGCTCTTCCCCCCTGGGTGGAGCATCTCACAATGGGCTGATATCATTCTATGAGTCATGAGGTGGTCCATTAAACAGAAATGGATCCTGGAGGGCATTATCTCTGAGTCATGCAGAAAGGTATTGATGGGTTTATTAAGAGGAGATAAGGAATAAAACAATGCCCCTCCTGTTTCAACAGCTCTTGAGGATGGGAATAGAATACATCTTTATATTGTAACCTAGGACATCTCTCACCAATGGAAGGGTGAGACAGAATAACTTCATATTTGGTGTCATTTCATGCTCTGCTGGGAGTTTCCTGAGGGCTGGTAGTGCTGTTGGCTTCAAGAACAGTTTGGGTAATGGCTGTGGGACTGAGGGCTGGGTAAAAAACCAGAACAGTTTTTATTCTTGTATTTACAGTCTTTTGCTACATGTCCAGTTTTCCTGCAGTTATAACAGTTTCCACTGCCTTTATTACATTCTGTATTGTGGGGAAGCACATTTGCTGCAACCAGCATTTCAATTGCACCCTGGCTGGTGGCCTTGGCTAGAATGGAGTCACGGTCTGAGACTGCCTGGCAAATGCAAGCATCAACAATCTGAGCAACGGTTGGCTCAGGGTCAAGGGGGAAGCTGTGAAGAACCTTTCTGCAGTCAATACTGGCATTACAGAAAGCTAATTTGCTACTAAGATAATCCTGGACCTTTTGATCAACTACCTGTTTTTCCAGGGCTTTCATAAGGTGCTTTATGAACTTGATATAGCTCTCATCCGAGCCCTGGTGAATGTAAGTGAAGTCAGTGTGGGGTGTAGAAGCATCAGAGTGTTTGGAGGAGGGTGGACCATGCAGCGCCTTTGAGATCTTCCAGTATTGACTGGGGGATGACTTCAGCCTGATACTGCAGTCTAGTATAGTCTCCTTCCCTGGTAATGTGGTCCATTGTGAGGTGTTGTCGCCCTTCTTCCTCAACATAACCTTTTGGTAACTCATGAACTTTATTTATCCAAACTCCTTTCCAGAAAATAAATTCATCAGATGACAATATAATTTTCATACACCATTTTAAATTTTGTGGTACCATTGTGTGGGCAGTAAATGGCATGTCCAGCAAATTGTTAAAATAGGGAGAACCCCTCCCATAATCCTTGGCAGCTTTACTAAGTCCTTCATTTCCCTATGGAGGTAGGGAATCCAAGATTCAGGTCGCACCTGTGCAGTATAAGCAGGGGCCAAAACCTAAATGGGAATCTATTCCCTATGGATTCCCAGGAGCCAAAACCTAAATGGGAATCTATTCCCTATGGATTCCCATTAAGGTTTTGGCCCCAGCTTATACTGCACAGGTGCCACCTGAATCTTGGATACCACCTCCCAGTCCCCCTCCTTTGCTGCTTTTCTCCGCATCCTCTGCCAAGAATCCTTGGGCTCATCCTCACTCTCAGATAAGCTATCACTCTTTTCCTCTGTAGAGGAGGCAGGTCTGCTGGCAGAGGCGCAGGCCTTTGTGCCGACCGGCAATGCCTGGCGTTGAAGGCCTTTGGTAGCCAAAATGGCTTCCTTCTAGTTGGCCCCATGTCCGGTTCCAGTGATGTGGGAACTGGAAGAGGCTGGACTGGAGAAGGGGCCTGGAAGGGGAGATGGCAGACAGCAGATGGCTTGTCTGTGCCAAAGGACAGGCTCCATCTCCCATCCTGTTCTCAGGGAACCTGGGTTCGGGAACGTGGAGGGTGGGTTGAATAAACCAGGGCAAAGGGTTGGAACCATGCACTCATTAAATGATCCTATAAATTGAATGAAACAACAGATAAAATTTCTCAACTTTTAAAACCCCTTGTGTTTATAAAATATAAAGCTTTTCCCCAACAGCATCCCAAAATGGTAACTGATAGATAGAATCAACAGAGATATCAGGAAGCTCCTCAAATAACTACGAACAATACCTTTTAAACTCCCTTCAGAAAATTAACTCCCCTCTAAATTTAAAACTCTCCAAAACCTAACTAAAGCATCCTTTTCAGCTTGGGAATGAATATTTCCCATAGCTGCCCCCAGTGGAAGAGGGAATGCCCACCCACCGGAACAGAAAATCAGAAGCCAAAGTGGGGCTTATGGGGCTGTCAGAGAAGCAGGTCCCATAGATGTTGAGGGGATTGTCAACTTCTTCTTCAGTGAGATTAGATAAAACTGGATGCTCACTTCAGTGTTGTGGTTGATCTGAAGGGGTACAGCTTCCAGTGATGTCTGGCTGGCAGGATCATTTCTGGAGATGCTCATAGGGACCTCAAGGAATCTGGTTCCTCTTCGGGCGCCATGTGTAGCATCATGGCACTACTGAGGCCCTTGGAACGTCCAGTACTCATAAGCCCAAACCTCACTGCTGCCTTACAAAGCTGACAGAATGAGCAGGATGGGTTTTCATATGATCTCCAGCAAACTGGGTTTATTGGTACAGGAACAGGCTACACAGCTGAACAGGCTCCAGGGACAAAGGCAGGGTGTAGGTGGAGGGATCAGGGTCTTATATGGAGTAGTGAGGGTGGAGCTGAGGGTCAGGGTGTTTTGCAGAGAAAAGAAGAAACTTCACAACTTTATAAAAGTTGTAAAGCTCGGTATGTTTATTTACGACGCGCGCCGGACGCAAGTCTCTCAACAAGGCATGCGTGCTTCTGAAGACCTCGGGTCTTCTTTTATCTCCCTTCTAAATGCATATGCATACAGTTTCACAATAAGTTCATACATATTCGTTCTGTGTGACATTTAGCACCAGTTCTTCTTTATCAAAGGAATTTCTAAGTCGGGGGCAAATCGACCTTGTGGTCTTTGTTGTTTTTCTTTTTCTGTCTCCTTGCTGTCTCGGCATGCGAGTTCTTCCTTTAGCTTTGGCCTCACAGACTTTTCACTTTTCTTAGACACTTCATTTAATTCAGAATGGATCTTTACTCTGTCTCATTCCCCCCTTTCCTAGGAAATAAGTAAATTCTTTTACTTAATGAAAACCTTTACAACAGTAAGTGTCTTTTAGTGCTTCACCATGTGCTTTTGACAAAGATGTTAGTACAGCTATTCGTTGTAGCATTCTCTAGTTCAAAATTAACAATATAATAGATAATCCTAAGCTTACTCCAACTAATAGTAGTAAAACTACAATGGGGTGGCACAACTTATTAAAGATTCCATTTGCAGTTGGTGACCACCCAAAGATCACATCTAATAATCTTAACAAAATTACATATACAGAGATTAGAATGGTTTCTACTAGACAGAATAACATCATTGCTATCAATTTGTACAGCAGCACAAGCAGTTCTCAAGCATACTCCCTTTTCCAGTATATACGAGCACAGTTTTCTGGTCAGTGACTGGATGAATTTCAAAGTGACAAATACTCTGCTCAGTGTCTAAACACACATCTTGAGCATTAATAGTATTGCTTTCACAAATGAATCTCATCTGTTCTCTAGTAATGCAGGATTCTAAGTTTACTGTTTGCCACTTCTTATTCATCTTTCGTGCTCACACTTTATGTTCTGAAGGATAGAGTATTGTTTTTTCATGGTTTAATCTTAGGGCGATGATGGGATGGATAACATAAACAGTGGCATTACGTATGGTAAGCACAAAGGCAGTTGCCACATTAGAAACAGGATCATAGGTGAAATTTACCATAGTTTGCCAGGTTTGAAACTTCCTTTCAACATCAATTGCATTATCCTACACAATTTCTTGAATTTCAGCTGGAAAATTACCTTCACTCCTTTCTCATATGATCAGAGCTGCTGTTGCTTGTATCCATAACTGTGCTTGTATACAACTGAAAGCTAAAGACACATTATCTTGTACTATACTAAGTGCTTCTACTATTAACTTGTGGTCTTGGTCTCCAGCCTTTTCATACTTCTTTACTTTGGCAGTACTTTTGAAATTTGTCACTGGCTAGTTTCTAATGCCAATAGAGATTACTATAGAGGCTGCTTCAATTTTGTTAGGCTACTTGCTGCAGTGGCCAGTTTATTCACCAGTATTTCTGAATCAATTCTATTTAAAACTTCTCATCTTGTCCCTAATATGCCAGTTAGATGTTTGTTATGGGGAACAGGAACTGCTTTCTGTTTATGACCATCTCTCCCTGCCAGAGGGATGTGCTGGGCTCACACTGCAAATTCAGACACACTTCACAAGTGTATCTGACAGAGGTTTAGGTCATATTTGAGGCAGATGTTTGTTCGGAAATGCAGAGACCTCAGGGAATCTCTTTCTCCCTCTAGAGCACCTGATTTCTTAGATGTGTGGCAAGCAGGAATGTCTCTCCTGGTCTACGAAACCTCACCCACCTTGCTCTTAGCTTCAGGTCTAAGCCTCAAGTAAATCATGAAGGGGAAGTCTGAGAGAAGAGCCTAAATTCATTGCAGTGCCTCAGAAGAAACTGGGATCAGGTTTCTGCTACTTGAAACACTCAGCACAAAAGTGATGCTCAAAATCCTACAGCCTGCTGCTGAGCTCTGAGGGGGGGGTCTCTCTTTACCTCTTTTAAGCAGAATCTAACTGCTTCAGACTGGGACAATCACTGATCCAAATCTCAGTAGGAAAAGGGATAGCCATAAATAAAGAAAATCACCTTCCTTGCTTGGGTTAATTTACCACCTGCAGTTCAGCACCCTTTACTAGCCATTGCTTGAGTTTTCAGCCAACCGGCTTGGAAAATGACCTAAGGAGCTGTTGTTCAGTCACATTCTTTACTATGTTAGGTTCAAGTTTGGAGTTTGGGTAGAGTCTGAACTAGTATGGGGTGTATAAGGCCCTGCTGTGGTAAAAAGTGCAGTGTCCACTTTGAATTCAAATGGAAGTCTGATAGTAATTCGAGCTCAAAGGCAGGTCACTTCTACAGGCTGTATCAAGGTGAAATTACACCAACAGTCTGATTCACTTAGGTTATCACAGACTTCTTGGTGTTCATATACACTAGGGGAGGTTCAGACACTAATTACATCTGGTCTCTCATAAACTGTCCTATTGATGACCTGACACCCTACTTTGATTTCTTCTCCTCTGATTCCTTGAAGTGTCCACAGTTCCTGTTCCTGCCATTCTTGCTCCTGACATACCTGATTCTCGTGGATTACTACAGTAGATATGTTTAAATCTTTTATCTCAGAAGGTTTTCCCATGGATCCAGTATACTGATTAAATGCCAGGGACCAAGGCCATTCAGCATTGCTTTGGATAGAGGTACTCTCTAGTTCTAAAACTTCAGTTAGAATTACATACAAAACAATTCTGTACACCAAAGTATGAGCTACTCCCAACCGCAATATACTCATTTTGCCCGAGTAAGTTTTAGTGTCAGTTCATTGTCTCCTGGTGTCACTCCTGAAGGGGCTTCTGGGCCTTCTTAACCCGAGAGTGATGGATCCAGGCATTCTGCTCTTTGATTTTAATTGCAGTGAAGGTGGTGAGAAGTACTCGCAGTGGTCTGTCCCACTGTGGTTCCGAAGTCTTCTCTGTAAGAGACTTAACATATATATCATCCCCAGGCAATCTAACTCCTTGCTCCGAGTTCCAGCCACATGTTTCTCAATTACTCTGAGCTGTTTGCTTAATGCCACCATGTAGGTGGACATTCTGGACATTCCCTTTGCATTGTATGTGGTCTTCTATAAGGCATTCTAAAAGGACTCAGCATTCCTTTAGCTCAAGGTTTAGTTCGAATTTGCAATAGTGCTAGTGGAACAGCTTGGGCTAGGGTAGATTAACTTCTTGCCTCAGTCTTATGATTTGCTGCTTAATCAAATGATTCATTCTCTCCACCTGGCCGCTTGATTGGGGGTGGTATGGGGTGTGAAGTTCCTGATCTATGCCCAGATGGCTACTAATCTGTTGCACTATTTTGGAAATGAAATGTGATTCTTTATCTGAGGATATCGTGGCTGGAACTCTGAAGCGCGGTATTATTCTTTATAAAAATAATCTGGTCACCTCTTGAGCTTTGACAGTTCTGGTGGGGAATGTTTCTGGCCACCCTGAAAATGTATCTATCAATACTAGTAAATACTGATACCCCCCTTTCCTTGGGAGTTCTGAAAAGTTAATTTGCCACTGCTGTACAGGCCCATGGCCTCTCCCACTCTGACCGAGTTTCGGCAGGGGGCGTATTTTGGGGTTAGTCTGGAGGCAAGGATCACATTGTCGGCTTACCTGAGTGATAGTGGCATATAAATTCCTGACAACGATACAACGATTGTTTCAATCAGATGTGTGTAATGCACTCTGTATCACTCGCAGTCTTGGTCATCTCTAAAAAGGAGCCACACTCTATAAAAGGCTTCTAAATAGTTAGCCTCTAGTGTGTTTTCTAGTGCCTTTCTTTCACTAGTAACCACGAAAATGGGAAGGGATTACTAGCTCTCTTTCAATGGTAGCCCACCCCTTGCAGTTGTACGTCTCTTTTGGTTAGTATTATTGTATTATGGCTTACCTTCGAGGAAAATCTGTACCTCACCCTTTGCTGCTTTCTTTGCCTCTCCATCTGCCAGCTCATTTCTTTCTTCTAATTTTAAGCTCACTCTCTAGTGTGCCTTAATATGCCTTTTCAGGTAGCTGAACTGCTTCTAGCAGCTGGATTGTCTCTTCTTTCCCTGTGAGGTCAGCAGTCCCCTCTCTTTCTAGATGGCTCCATGTGCATGTATGACTCCAAATGCATTCCTTGGGTCTGTGTAGATGGTTATTCTCCTCCCTTTTGCCCTTTCCAGGGCACGGGTCAGGGCAATTATCTCAGCCTTCTGCGCAGAGGTACCTGTTGGTAAGGGTCCAGACTCGATTACCTCTCTGCAGGTAGTCACCGTGAACTTTGCAATGTCGCTTTCCTGTCAGTGAACCAGGTCTCTGCATCGTCCGGAGGAGTGTCTCTTAAGTCTGGGCGGCGGGAGTAGGTAGCTTCAATGGTCTCTAGGCAATCGTGGTGTACTGCTTCTCCTTGATTCCACTGAGAAAAGAAGCTGGGTTGACAATATTAGTCACCACTATCTCTACATCGTCTTGCTCTACCATGATGGCCTGGCATTTCAGAAACCTCTGTGGTGAGAGCCAGTGGCCACTCTTTACTTCCAGTGCTGCGGACACTGTGTGGGACACTAGCACAGTCATTTTTGTCCCAGGGTAAACTTGCATGCCTCTTGAATATTCAGCATGACTGCTGCTACAGCTCTGAGGCAACCTGGCCATCCTTTGGCTGTTGCATCTAGTTGCTTAGAGAAGTAAGCAACTGCCCTTCAGTAAGGGTCCAAGTCTCGAGCTAGTATTCCCTGGGCAATTCCTTGCGTGGGAAAAATAGAAAGAATGGTTTACTTACATCTGGAAGTTTCAAAGCTGGAGCTGACATGAGGGCACTCTCTCTAGCTGGCGAAAGGCCCATGTGGTGTCTTGTGTCCACTGGAGATCTCTGTTTCCATTGGCAATAAGAGCATAGAGGGGTCTGGCGAGCAGTCCATAATTATAAACTCACAGCTGGCACTACCCTACCATGCCTAAGAGGGTTCGGAGTTCTTTCATTGTCTGGGGTTTCAGGGTTTGGCATAGGGCTTCTTTGCTTTAAAGTCTGCTGCTCCGCACTCACTTACTCCAGGTAGATTACCTTCTGTTTCACTACCTGTGCCTTTTCTTTGAGACTCTGCGTCCTTGGAGTCCTAGGAAATTCAAAAGGCTTACCGTCTAGGCTTCTCTTGCTTCTCTCGTCTGAGTGGCTACTAGAAGATCATCTACGTATTGCAACAGCCTCTTTTCCTCTTGTGGAGCTTCCTGGGACTCTGGGTCTTTGCAAGCTGTTCTCTAGTCGGAGTGGGGAATCTTGAAGCCTTCAGGCACATGGACTATGTGAGCTTGAGTTGAGAATGCAAAAATTTCTT
Source organism: Melospiza melodia melodia (assembly GCF_035770615.1). Classification (NCBI taxonomy): domain Eukaryota; kingdom Metazoa; phylum Chordata; class Aves; order Passeriformes; family Passerellidae; genus Melospiza; species Melospiza melodia. Next base: position 6,841,471 of record NC_086210.1, read on the forward strand.
GGCTGGCTTCGTGGATAGGGAGGCAAAAGAAGGTATCTCTTAGGCCTGAAACAGTGAACCAGGTTAGCTCAGGTGTTAAACAAGTCAGTAAGGTATATGGATTTGCTACCACAGGGTATAAATTCTGTGTTATCTTATTGACAGCCCTTAATCCAGTACTATCAGTTATTGGGCTGATTCCTTCCTTATTTTCCTTTTGAGGGTACTACACAGTTCTCACTAGTTGTGTTCTTTCCTTAAACTTGATGCTCATGGGGGAGCATCTTTCACTCTCCCTGGTACAGCAGAGGCCCATACCCTTGAAAACACTTGTTTACTTATTTTAATATCTCCTTACTAATGTCTTTCTTAATTTGAGTGTCTGTTAATGTTAAGCCTAACATCTTTATATCATTTGCTTCCAGAGTAACTTTTCTCATTTGAGAATGTTTAGCAAATTGAGCGAATTGCACAAAAGCTTTTAGGTACACATAGTACACATATTACTTTAAAGGTTTGCACAAGGATGCCTTCTCAGACTGGCTAGTTGTTCAGTTGTTCTCCACACTGCAACATAAGCATTCTCTACAGGTACTAAAGTTTTATTTAAAACTGAATATATGGCCCTTGTGTCAACAAAAATTCTTCCTTTTTGGGGAGGTCATCTTTATCCTTCCTCCCTTACTTTGGGAGGAGCCTTTAGCAAATCATATGTACTCATTTTGTGAACTGTGATTGCTTTGCATTTCAGCATGATAATCCTTGCCTGATTTCATACGTTGCTATCTTATGCTGCATGCTGAACAACATGTTTGATTTGCTTTCTCTTTGTCTTGTTTTCTCTTTTCAAGAAATCTGGGTGATTTCTTAAAACACAAAGACATTTCAGCATACAAAACTCTATCCCATTTATCTTCCTATTTTAATACAGTACTAACAGCAATGAAGTATTATAAATCTTTTTATTTTCTGAGCTGCTCTTACTGGCAGCCTTCTCCCAGTGAGCCCCTCCCAAAAGGGGCTAATTTAGGAACCTTTTTGCTCTGGTCAGTTCTCATTATTTATTTCTCCTTGCCCTATCTCGCTTCTACTCAAACTTTTTTACAGACCTTCACAGTAGTTTCTCAACTTTCTTCTTATACACACAGCTCTAGGTGGCAGGTATCAGATGTGGTTCCCACACACAAGTTCTAAGACCTTAGGTTCTGAATCCGCTTGATTAGAAACTTCTAATTTACATGTGCTCTGACACTTATTAGAACAGCAAAACCAGTGTTTTTCATAAACACCGCACTGCAATAATAACTGCACATCTAGCTTTTGCTCACAGGCCATTCCCGTGTTCCCTGGGGAGACGGGGCAGCCAGAGCTGTCCCTGTGCCCAGGGGACAGCCACTGTCACCTCACAAAGCATGCTAATCAAAAACGTGATACAGACACTATATTCTGATCAAACAAAATATCAGTCTTTTCTAGTTCTCTTCTTGCACAATCTAATTAAGCCCTGTGTCTACTTACACTTGTTTTACTGTTTTGCAAAAAGGCTGTGCTAGTCACAGCCGAAACCATGATATGCCCTCAGACACAAACACTCGCACTCTCTTTTTATCTCAAATTCACTAGAGCCAAGGCTTGAATTGCTGTGAGGGGGGGAATTCTTGGAATTCCTTTAACTCTATCATAATTAAGCATAAATCACCGTACTATAGTTCTCCTATGTAAAATGCCACTCTTGTTGCAACAAAATCTTAAAATTTCTACAAACACTACTATACAATTTGAGAATCAAATTACCACAATGCAGCGGAAGAAAATCACTACACAAAACCACTGGGAAAGGGCATATCTCTCAAAGTGCTCGCTTTTCTCAACACAACACAGCATACCATAATTCAGCATTTACTCACATCAATTTTCTTGGACACAATCAAAATCAAACATCTAAGGCAAAGGAACTCTCTGAGCTCATACTCATACTCACGGTTAAAATGTACCAGATCTACACAAATCACTACATTTAAACACGATAAATACCATCACTGACATTCTTCCACTCGCTTCTCTGCGGGGCACTTCTGTCTCTGCCCCCGGCAGCCTGCTGCAGCCGGCGCCTCAGGCCTCACTCGGCTGCTTCAAACACGGGTAGTACTGACCCTCCCGCACTGTAGATTTATTCTCTTTTATACACCATACACTTATACACTTGCACGATTAGAAACACAGTGCACCGACCACACAATGCACACATTAACCATACAGCAACACAATGTCCGGACATCACACACACACAAACAAAGCACACACGGGCTCAACAGTTCTGCTCTATCAGAACTATGAACCCCCAACCCACACATACACGGGTTCACCCGGCTCACCCCCAGAACCGCTTGCGGTCTGCTCTATCAGAAAGATGAACCCCATCTCTAATACAGCTGCTCTGTCAGCTGAACCCAGACGTCTCTGGGTGGTTTACTCCCTTGCTCTCCTTTCCCTCCCCCGGGGGCCCCTCAGTACATACTGTATCTTCCTCCGCAGGCCAGCAGGTCCTTGTCTGTCCTCGCAGGTGGCAAGTTGAGAGGAGCGGAGCCCCACCAGGAAAAAAATCCTAGGGTGCGCCTTGGAGGTCCGTCTATCCCCCCTGCCCCTGCAGGGACAGAGAAGTCCCATCTGGGGTGCCATAATGTTTTGCGGAGAAAAGAAGAAACCTCACAACTTTATAAAAGTTGTAAAGCTCGGTATGTTTATTTACGACGCGCGCCGGACGCAAGTCTCTCAACAAGGCATGCGTGCTTCTGAAGACCTCGGGTCTTCTTTTATCTCCCTTCTAAATGCATATGCATACAGTTTCACAATAAGTTCATACATATTCGTTCTGTGTGACATTTAGCACCAGTTCTTCTTTATCAAAGGAATTTCTAAGTCGGGGGCAAATCGACCTTGTGGTCTTTGTTGTTTTTCTTTCTCTGTCTCCTTGCTGTCTCGGCATGCGAGTTCTTCCTTTAGCTTTGGCCTCACAGACTTTTCACTTTTCTTAGACACTTCATTTAATTCAGAATGGATCTTTACTCTGTCTCAAGGGTCCAATGGATATGGGGGAAAATGGTGCAGAGGAGGCGGTCAGATCTCAGGTCAGCCAATAGGGAAACAAGGGTTGAGGAATACAGCAAACTAGGGCAAATGGAGGGACAGAGAGAGAACATTCTAGGGCCAAACAAACGTGGGCAATAGGAGTTGAACTAGGGTAATTAGGCCAATGGGCCAATGGGGTAACCTAACATAACATAAATCAGCATGTGTCTGCAAAGGTCAATATGAGAAGAAAGCATCTCACCCTAACCTGAAAGCCTATTCCTCTTATCTAGAACCAGTCCCCCATGTCTGGGGGATTGAGACTCTGATGGTAGGCCTCTGGGCCTCCACACGTCCTCACAGCTTGCCCAGAGCAAGTCTGGAGGGGTCTTGGTGGCAGGTTGGGCTTGGCACACACTTGAGGAGGGTGTCTGCTTTCAACAGGGAGCTTAGGAGTTTTAGAGCGCTAAAAGAAAAGAAAACTAACCCGCTTTGCCTGAGAGCAGCCAGTTGTCCAAGCTAAGCTGATGCCAGGTGAGTGAGGAGAGACAGGATGGGGTTTGGAAATGTGGAGCAAGGCTCTCCACACTGTGCCAGATCTCAAGACACAGCTTCTCAGAGCAGGCCAGAGCTCCTTTAGCAAAGTCCCTGGGACAATGTCACTCACAGAATTCTGCCAACATTTCTTCTCTAAATAGAACCATACACCCTTAAAACAGGAATGTGGATTTATTAGAAGCTCTTTGAAATATTTCTCCATAACAATAGAAAAAAACTTCCTAGTGAACTGCACTACAGTAGAGGGAAATCAAGGCAAAACCATGGTTTGTCAGGACTTGCTTGATTCTAATGAGCCCCATGGTGCATTTGGAGCTGAGCCCTTGAATCTCAAGGTCTGAGAGGAGATTGCACAAACCTTTCCAGGAGTCAAAGACAGAAGAAAACCCCAGAGTGTCTCAAAGCATGAATGGGCCCCACTGAGGTCCATCCCCAAAACATGGTCCTCATGACTCCTTGGAGGAGAGAATTGGAGGCCAGATGGCACAAAAACCTCTCAGAAGCCTCACTGAGGAAAGGAAATTCCAAAGCACCTTAAAAACCATTATTACCTCAAAGTATTAATGAGTTCCACTGAGTGTCAATACAAAGCTCTCAAGGGACTCGTTAAAGCAGATAACTGAGGCCATGATTGCACAAATCTCTCACGGAGTCTCTATCAAAAGGGAAACATCAAGTACCTTAAAATAACTGAAGTACCTTGAAGCATTAATGAGCCCCACTTAGGGTTGTTACTGACAAAGCCTCTCCATGGACTAATTACAGCAGATAATTGGAGGCCATGATTGCACAAAGCTCTCAGAGACTGCAAGGCCAAAGCAAAACCCAAAGTCCTTTGAAAAACCTGCAGTCCCTGCAGGGAGCATTCAGGAGCCACCAGGGCCATTGCTGAGCAAGGCTCCCCAGGGACTCCTTCCAGCAGATCCTTGAGGCCACTGGGATGTGAGATAGGGGGGGATGCTGAGGGCAGGACAAGGGGCTGACAGTGCCCAGCCTGGATGGGGCTGTGCCAGGAGGCCCCAGTGTCTCAGGACAAGGTGTCTCCTCACAGCCCTTGGTGGCACAGACCCTGCTGTGCCCCTGGGCAGCAAGACTTGTCTTCTCTTTGTCCCCAGCTGTCATCAGTGCCTCCAGTTCTCTGCTCTGCCTGGGGCCTGGGGATACTTTCTCTGTCATGTTCCTCAGTGAGAACCATTAAAAGTCAAAGAAACTTTGGAGTTGGATTCTGACTTGGAGTTCTGGAGAAGTTTCTTCAGCTCCCTCTCAGGGACTGATGTTCAGGGCATCAGCACAAAGCCCCAGAGGCTCATTATAGTCTTTGTGCTGTGTCTGTGCTGCTGAGCTGGGCTGGGCTCCTGGCCCAGAGGCAGCTCCTGGCAAGGACAGCACTGCAGAGAGACAGCTCTGCCCAGGAGCAGCTCCTGTGCACAGCCCAGCAGGGCTGGGGCACTGCCTGCAGCCACCCCAGGCACAGCACAGAGGCACAGAGAGTTTCAATCAGGCAGGGCTGGGAAGGGGCTGAGAAGTGCCTGGGGCAGAATCACTGCCAGCCTTGGCACAGGAACCTCTGGCTGCAGGATAATGCAGCTGCCGTTCCTGGAGTGATTTCCTACAGCTGGAACATCCCAATGCCTACAGACTCTGTGAGTACATCTCTGAGTATTTCTGGTGCAGGGGAGGTGAAATGCTCATGAAGCTCTGATATGCTGTTGGCTTCTGATCAGTCACAGAATATTTCCAAGACAAGGATGTTGATAAAAATGAGGACATTTCCTAAGACTTTGTCTTCAGATTCCTAATACTGGAGAATGACATAGAGGGGGGGATAAATATTAAAGGACGATTATGAATTTTGACAAGTCCCTGAGACATCTGAACTGTTCCTTTCAGTGATCAATAGGTTCACAGGAGATCCCTGATGTGCCTTCAGCCACTCTGCCTATGGTCAGCAGCAGCATCACCCTTGCTGGAGTCATCAGGCTCAGTCTGAGCTGTTCTTTCTCCAAGCTGCAAACAGAACCTGCCCCCAGACAGTGCCCTGCAAACAGGCAGGATTCTGTAGGGCCAGGGAGAGTGCACAGAGATTTAGGGTCTGTGAGGGCTGGAAACCCCTGCAGGAGGAAAATCTCCAGCAAGCAGAGAGAAGATCAGGCAATGAGAGAAAACAAAACCCAGCAATGCTGTGGCAGGGTGAGTTGAGAGATGTCCACAGGATCCCCTCCAGTGCAGCCCCTCCCTCTGAACAAGCCCCCTCCCTCCTGTGCCCCAGCCAAGCCTCTGCCCTCAGGGCCGGGGCTCCAAGGCGTGCAGCCCCTCCTGTGCAGGCAGAGCTGCAGCAGAGCCGTGGGGCAGCTCTGCAGCCCCGGGCCCAGTTCCCTCTGCAGAGCACAGGGCTGGGAGCAGCTGCCCGGCACTGGGGGCTCTGGAGGGGGCACCGCTGGCTCAGGGTGATGCTGTCTCCAGTGCCTGGCTCTGGGCAATGCTGTCAGTGCAGCCAGGAAAGGAGCTGCATCTCCCTTCATCCAATGCCAGCATAAGGACACTTGGAAGTCCCTCTGAGATTTCAGTCCAAGCCGGGAGCTTCAACCCAGCATGCAAACCTGTCCTAGAACATCTCTCAGTGATAAGATCCATGGGGAAAGGCAGAGGTGTGACACTGAAAATGCTGCTGGGTTGGTGAAATGAGCAATGTGAGTCCTTGGCTACAAATGTGGAGCTGGGCTGTGATGGATCCATCTGCGCTCAGCAGTGCCTGGGGGGTTTTTAAGAGAAACGTGGGACTGTGAATATTCTCCACCTGAGAAAAGTGAAAGCCCAGAGGAACTGCAAACAGAATGAAGTGACAGATCATCTGCCCCCAGTCTCCACTCATTATCTTGCCTCAGGGAAATCACTCTGTTCTACCAGAGGGCAGCAGAAATGCTGAGGGTTTCTGATATCCAAGAATACCAGGAAGTACATGGAAAGAGCTTAAAAAGAAAACATCAGAACTCTTCAACACAAGAGCATGTCTCTGTGTGTTACAAAGGAGGGTGTATGGGAAATTGCTTTGATTTTGGTTACTGGTATCTCCTCTAACCCTTCACTGTCCCTTTCTCCATGAACAGGTGCCCAAGTGCAGCTACAGCAAATGTCCAACAGCAGCTCCATCATCCACTTCTTCCTGCTGCCATTGGCAGACACGCGGCAGCTGCAGCTCCTGCACTTCTGCCTCTTGCTGGGCATCTCCCTGGCTGCCCTCCTGGGCAACGGCCTCATCATCAGCACCGTAGCCTGTGGCCACCACCTGCACATGCCCATGTTCTTCTGCCTGCTCAACCTGGCCCTCACTGACCTGGGCTCCATCTGCACCACTGTCCCCAAAGCCATGCACAATTCCCTCTGGGACACCAGGACCATCTCCTACTCAGGATGTGCTGCTCAGCTCTTTTTCTTTTTGTTCTTTATCACAGCAGAGCTTTCATTTCTGACCCTCATGTGGTCCGACAGCTCTGTGTCCATCTGCCAAGCCCTGCACCACAGGACCCTCTGCCCCCTGGCAGAGCTTGTGCCCACATGGCAGCAGCTGCCTGGGCCAATGCCTTTCTCAATGCTCTCATGCACACGGCCAATACATTTTCCCTGCCCTATGTCATGGCAATGCCCTGGGCCAGTTCTTGTGTGAAATCCCCCAGATCCTCAAGCTCTCCTGCTCACACTCCAGCCTCAGGGAACTTGGGCTCATCATGCTTAGTCTTTGGTATTTGGTTGTTTTGTGTTCATTGTTTTCTCCTATGTGCAGATCTTTAGGGCCCTGCTGAGGATCCCCTCAGAGCAGGGACAGCACAAAGCCTTTTCCACCTGCCTCCCTCCCCTGGCTGTACCTCTGTTTATCAGTACTGCAGTATTTGCCTGCTGTTGCAGGCTCCCAGCCAGGTAATAATTAGCATTGACTCCATGATTGCAGAAGGCTGATCCATCGCTTTATTCTACTACATTACATCATATCATACTGTACTTATTAAGAAACTCATCCCCTTTCAGACAGTCCAATACAGCTTTGATCTAATTGATCAATCAATCCAAACACCATGCAGTGGCCAGGCAGAGCTGTCAGCAAAGGAAGGGCCCAGCCAGGTGGGGCAGCCGGGGGATGCCGACAGCCTGCAGGGACAGAGGCGCAGGGCAGGGACACCGTGGGACAGCCTGGGCTGCACAGGGCACAGGGATGGGCAGCAGCTGCAAGACAGCCCTGCCAGAGCCAACTTGGGCAGCACTTTGGCCATGGCTGCTGGCCCTGGGGCCAGGAGGAGACAAGTGACCCTTGCAGGCCTGGGGCCTCATTGCCTCCTTGTCCCTGCTCAGCAGCCTGGCAGGGGCTGCCCCATGCTCCTGCCCCTGGCATTGCACATCCCCACATGCCAGTGCCCATCCCGGGAAGAGCCCTGAGGAAGCAGGGAGGGACAGGATCTGCCTGGCCAGGGGCTGGGGCTCAGGCCTTGGCCCTTTGCATTCCTCAAACACATCCAGGTGTGCTCAGCACCAGAGACACCTTTGCCTTGTTTGTCCCCACCTGCCTCCAGTGTTCTGCTCTAGCTGGAACCTGGGGATACTTCCTCAGTTGCGTCCCTCACAGGGATCTATTTTAAGTCCAAGAAACTTCAGTGTTTCAATAGAACTGAGTTCTTGAGGGTTCGGTGACATCACTGAGGCGGTTGTGACATCACAGAGCAGGATATGAGACTATATGGATATGAGGATATGAGGATATGAGAGCAGAGTCTGCCATCATAGAGGGTGGCTCTGTGGCATCAGAGTGGGTTGTGACATCACCCAGTGGCTGTGTTACATCATAGAGCAGGCTGTGACATCAGAGAACAGATTGTGAAATCACAGGGTGACTTTGTGTCATTGGTCTTCTGTGATGTCACAGCACTTCTGTATGACATCACAAGGTGACACAGAGTTGGCTCTGTGACAAAGCAGGAGGCTGTGTGACATCACAGATATGGCTGTGCGACATCACAGGGACAATGTGACATCACAGGACTGTGTGACATCACAGGTGCAGTGTGACATCACAGAGATGGTTGTGTGACATCACATGGTCTGTGTGACATCACAGGGGCTGTGTGAGGTCCCTGGGGAGGTCACTCTGCCCCAGCCCCCCTCACAGCTCTCCCCAGAGCAGTCCAACCCTACTTGTGCACAGCAGGATTCCCCGTCCCTCTGGGTCCCCCCGCCCCCGGCTCCACAGCCTCCCCCAGAGGATGTTCCACGAGATCGACCCCAGAGCCTGACACGGAGATGGGGGGCTGGGCCCTGGGGGTGGCACAGGGGGACAGGGACCCCCCGGCAGCGTCCCCGCGTCCCCCAGGGCCAGAGCCTGGGCCAGGGCTCCTTCACCCTGTTACGAACAAGGGCTTGAGAGCGCTGAAAAAATCCCCAGCAAGGGAGCAGCAAAAACCAGAGTTAATATTAAGGGACAGCAGCACAGAGTTCCTTGGCAAGAGTCACTCTGCTCCTGACTGGGCACTTCAGGCACACCAGGGAAACAAAGCAACAACAAAACCAAACAGAGTCCAGGTAATCAAACCAGAAATGAACTGAGAACTGTCCCTGTGTGTGTGACACAAAGACAGTGAGGGCAAGGATAAAAGGAATACAGCCTAAAAGCTTAACAGAGCTCAAACTTAACAGGACTTAACTTGTACCTTAATGTTAACTGATACCTTCAAGTTCACAATTTAGCAAAAGAGCAGAGTGTAACAGCATTTAACCTAATTTAACCTATGACTTTGCAATTTAACAGAGGAAAAACACTTTACAATATTTAACTTAGCTTATAACTTATATTAAAGGTAACAACTTAGTTACTAAGAACTACTCTTAGCAGCATTTAAATTCACTTACAGCTTGTGATTTAACCTTACCTACAAGCCTGAGTGGCTCAGTTATCCAAGGCACTCAAACCCCTCAGAGAGCAGCATTTCTGCCACATTTCCCCAGCACAGGCACTCCTGTGTGCACACAGACACAAAGAGTCAGGGCAAGGCGCCTGTGAGCAACTCCCCTGAGGGCAGGCAATGCTCCCTGAGAATGCTTTGGCATCTCCCCAGCGGGCAAAGGATTGAGCCTGGAGGAGTGGGGGGATCAGCCCACGCTCTGTCCTTGTTCAGGATCCCCGAGTGCAGCAAACAGGGGAGTTCCCAGCTGGGAGAGGCCCCACTCAGAGGGAGTCGCTGGCCCAGGAGAGCTCCAAGGGCTCCTTTTGGAGCAGGGCCCCAAGAGAGGGGCTTCAGTCCCAGCAATGGTTCATCCTGGCCGCACTTGGCACCAACAGCTTTCTTTGGCAGGGTGAGAACAGGGATGTTGTGCCACTGAGGGAACAGAAACAGTTCCCAGGGCTGCTGCTAAAGGAACCAGGAGCTGGTTGGGCAGCAGCAGTGCCTGGAGCAGACAGTGTTTGTGATGAGCTGCAGAGGAATCGAGCCCAGCAGCTGTTGGCCAAGGCCGAGGCACAAGGGGAATTTCTCAGCTGGCAGGGTGGCCTCAGAAGGGGAAGGGGGGATAATTCACCCTGTCAGTGAGCTCCCAGTCACTCCCAGTATTTCCACATCCGTGCTCCAAGTGCTGCTCCCAGCCCTGATCAGTGGGGATGGGAATGTCCCGCTCCCTTGCTGGGGCAGGGTCACACGTGAGCCAGGTGTGCAGGGCAGGACCTTGTCCTGACCCCAAGCACTGTCCCAGCTGCAGGATCTGCTTCCCATCGGCCTCTTCCTCCTGCAGCCCCAGCCCAGCTCGGTGCTGAACAAAGGGGCTGGGCTGGGGCCATCCCCCAGCAGGGGCTGCTCACCCCCTCTGCCCCCTCCCCAAATTCTCTCTGGGGCAGCAGAGCTGGGGCAGCCCTGTGGGGAGGGACAAGGGGATGACACCGGCATGCAGGGGTCACACACGGCCCCTGGGGATCCCCCCTCACTCCCACAGTGCCAGGAACACAAACCCCTCCATGGAGCCCCTGTCCCCCAGCAGCACCTTGTGCGCAGGGTCTGGGGGCAGCTCTGGGGGTCTGGGGGTCACGACTGCCCTAAAACCCCCTCCCAGCCCCAGAGCCACTCCAGCTCCATCAAACCAGCCCCCAGATTCCTGCTGTCCCCCACACCCCGAACCACTCTGTGCAATAGAAATGGCCCTAAGATCCATCAAAACTCTTTCCCACCTCTGCCAAGACCCACCCAAGTTCTCTCCAAGCCACACAGCCCTTCCAGAACTCCCAAAACTCTCCCATAGACCCCTCTAGAGCCCCCTTAACCCCTTCCCAGCACCACAAATGGAGCCAAGAGCCACCAGAACCCCTTCCAATCCTCTCAGGATCCCCTAAATTCCTTCCCAGCCCCCCGTGGCACTGACCAGGAGAGGCTTGTGGACAGGAACATCCACAGGTGAGAGCAGCTCAGGCACTTCAGCAGCGTTTTAGGCACTTCCATCCCTTTGGGCTCTTCCCAGAGGCTTAAAGATGTTAGAGGGAGGACTGCAGAGGGGGATGAGGGATGCCAAGAGTGGGATTTTGGGGACTGGCTGTTCCTCCTGCCTGACTCCATCTCTAGAATTCACCAGGTGTTTGATGTCCATAAAAACCTCCAGACCACCAGGATTCAGCCACCCTCAAAAAACCCCAAACCACCAAAATTCAGCAAAAAAACACCCACCAAGGAGTTCCCCTCTCTGGTCTCCCTACTTTGCAGTTCAGGGGCTCCCTCCTGTCTGGGCTCCTGCAGCCCCAGTGTGTATTGGTGTCCCCTCTCTCTGGGCTGCTGGGGCAATCCCAGAGGTTCCTTCCCTGGGCTCCCCAGGTGAGTCAGAGGGGCCCAGGGGTGCTGCCTGTGCAGGGTCCTCATTTCAGCACCCAGGGTACCCAAGGGTGAAAAACGCCAATCACTTGTTTTTAAAATTTTAAAAGTTTAATAGTAATAAAATGGTTATAAAAATAGTAATATAATTAGAGCATTAGTAATTTGGACAATTAGGATTTAGGACAATATGAGACAACAAAAGCAAAGAGTAACAGACGTCAAGGTACCTTTTTCTGGGCAGCATAAGCCCAAAAATGGACACACATTAACCGAGGATTAACCCTTAAAAATAATAACCTGTTGCATATTCACACACCTCATACATGATGCATAAATTCCATTCAAACACAGGATTCTGTCTGGTCAGTGTCAGCTTCTCCCTCTGAATCCTGACAGCATCTTCAAGCCTGAGAGAGGCAGGAAGCAGTTAGTTTCCCCTGAGGTGAGAGCAATAAATTCTCTTTCTCTGAAAGATTTAGGTGTCCTGTGGCTGCCATCTTGCTGTGAGTACCTCATTCCTTTCTTTAAAAAATACCTCACATACACAGTTTCTATTTTAACATTATGTTATAACCTAAACTATATTTAACACAATTAAAAATCAATTAAAAAATCAATACAGCATAACATCCTAACATAACACATAATATTCGTTTTAATATTTGCAAAGAGCCAATCATAAAATATGCATTCTTCACACCATGGGTGTCCCTTGTCCATGGTGCCACCATCTCCAGGCTCCTGGGCTCCCCCTTATCGGGGCGTCTGACACCGCAGGCTGCAGAGGCTCCCCCAGCTCCGGGGCCCCCTCTCCGCTGTGCCAGCCCCCAGCCTGCCGGGCCCGGGCCATCCCCCCGTGGCTGCGGGCTGGTGCTGCAGCGCCTGCCCCGGGCAGCCCGACTCTCCCCCAGGGAGGGTCCCCCGCACCCCCGGCCCAGCGCTGGTGCTCTGCCGGCACCAAACACCGGGACCCCCAAAATTCTGCCAGGCCGGAGCCGCCAAGGGGCGCCCGGCCCTTGGCCTGCTATAGATTGCAGTATTGGCTTTGTGCAAATGTTAACATGGATTTTATATGGGTGCTGTTAAAATAACTTTCTATATGGGTGCTGTTAAAAAAACTGTTATAAAGATACAGTTTTTATTTCTGTTGTTAATTACCAGCTATCAGCACTCATCCTCTGAAGGCAGTGTGGGCAGCGGCCAAAACTGAAGATGATAAGAAAGGACCAAAACCACAACCAAGGAATACACATGCCCTAAAAAGGTGGAACTGAGGAGGACCCATGCTAAACAGCTCTTGGAATACGGAAACTTCTTTGGGAAAAAAGTTTACTATGCATAAGTGTCACAGACATCTTTTATGGAAAATCCTTTCCTTAGGATTTTTCCTCCTGAAGAGCTGAGAGGCCTCAGGAACAAAATGTAAACATTGATTATCTGCTGCTGTGGAACACAACAGGTGGATCTGTGATTGGTCTCATGTGGATGTTTCTAATTAATGGCCAATCACAGTCAGCTGGCTCGGACAGAGAGTCCGAGCCACAAACCTTTGTTATCATTCCTTCTTTTGCTATTCTTAGCTAGCCTTCTGATGAAATCCTTTCTTCTGTTCTTTTAGTATAGTTTTAATATAATATATGTCATAAAATAATAAATCAAGCCTTCTGAAACATGGAGTCAGATCCTTGTCTCTTCCCTCATCCTTGGACCCCTGTGAACACAGTCACAGTCAGACTAAACAGCAAGCTGCAGACTGAACTCACAGATGCACATTTCACCTCAATCCAAATGGATTTCTCCTCTGGAAAATTCCACCTCTGCCTCAGAGCCCTCTCCCCAGGCTGCGCCCCAGCCTGGCCTGAGCACTCGATGCCAGTAGTGGGAAAAGCTGCACTGCCAGAGGGATCGGGGGCGGGCCGGGCCTCAGAGCAATTCTAGAGCTAAAGCGTGAAAGACATCAGAGCCGCTCAGATAATACATGCCAGCGCTCATCCCGGGCCCGGCCACCGCCTCCTCCTCCTCCTGCTGCTGCTGGGGCCCTCCCAGCCCGGAGCCGCCGTTTCCAGCGCCCAGGGCCGCTCTCTGTGGCTGCAGCCCGGCCCTGCCACAGCAGCCCTTGGCCCGGCGCTGGAGCCGGTGCCGCTGTTGGCAGCAAAACCCACCCCGGGCAGAGCCGCCCCGGCCCGGCTCTTCCCGCGGCCTCGGCTCGGCCCCGCCGCCCACATCGCCCTCAGCGCCCTCAGCCCTCCGCCGCCTCGCCGGGCCCTGGGCCTCAGCGCCCTTCGGGGACCGCGCTCGGAGCAGCGACCGCTCGGGGCACCGCGGATCGGCCCAGCCCTGCACCGGCCCCGATCGGGTACCGCGGATCTGCCCGGCCATGCTCGGCCCCGCTCGGGCACGGCGGATCTGCCCGGCCCCCCCAGCCCCGCTCGGGCACCGCGGATCCGCCCAGCCCTGCACCAGCCCCGGGCCCGGCCCGCACCACGCACCCGCTGCCGCCGCCGCCGCTCCGCTGCCAGGGACACGCGGCCGGAACGGGCAGGGCCGGGCTGGCAATGGGACCCGCCCGCAGCCGCCTCCGCCTGCCCCGGCACCAATCAGCGTCGTCCACCCAACGCAATGGGCATTTTGAATAACGCGCGGTTTCTGATTGGCTTTTGGCAGATATTCAAACGAATACTTTGTGTGTTACGTTAGAAAGTGATGCTGTATTAGTTTTCTTAAGTAGTGTGTTAAATCTAGTTGTAGATTGTAACAAAGCGTTAAAATAGAAACTATGCTATGTAAGATACTTTTTTTTTTAAAAGAAAGGACGCACACCAGTCAGCAGCCAAAGGACACCTCAATCTTTCAGAGAAAGAGAATTTATTGCTCTCTTATCAGAAGAAACGAACTTCTTCCCGCCTCACTCGGGAAGAAGCCGTCAGGATTCAAAGGAAGAAGCTGACACTGACCAGACAGAATCCTGTGTTTGAATGGAATTTATGCATCATGTATGAGGTGTGTGAATATGCAACAGGTTATGGTTTTTTAAGGGTTAATCCCTTGTTAACGTGTGTCCTTTATCAGGCTTATTTTGCCCAGAAAAAGGTACCCGGACATGCATAACTCTTTGCTTCTATTGTCTCTTATTGTCCTAATCCAAATTGTCCAAATTATTATTACTCTAATTATATTGCTATTTTTATAACCATTTTATTATCATTCAACTTTTTGAAAATTTAAAAACACGTGATTAGCGTTTTTCACACTTTTTAACACCAATTCGTACATTAAAAGCAGGCATAGCTTTATTTTGTCGCTGGGATCACCCAGCCCCAGCTCTTTCACTCCCCAGCTGGTACCTGTGTCACAGGTGAGCCGGGAGATGATGCTGCCCTCAGGAGCTGGGGCCCAGCACCCAGGTGCAGGTGAGGTGCAGCAGTTCTTTTCAGGGATTCTGAAGGTGAAGGAAAAGGAAGTTTATTTTCTGACTAACATTTATAGGTTTTTAAAAGTGACCATGGATTGGAGGCTGAAAGTGCCATCTCTCAATGACACTGGACAAACCAACAGTTTAATAAATTTCTTTTCTTCTATAAAAGAATGCAAAACAAATCTCAGGAGCTCATTCCTTCCAGAAAGATTATTGATACTGCTCTAGAAGGCACCTGGGAACAGCATCTCAATCCTGCCCATGTTTTCCCAAAATCGCTCCCTGCAGCAGGAACAGCTGGGTGCAGTTGTCACTGCAGATGTTCAGGCACCCAAAGCAGCTGCAGCTGTTTGTGAGCAGCAGAGCAGATATTCCCTGTGCCACCACCTTTCCATAGGGATACAGAAGCTCTGGTTCTGGGGTATGTGATCCTGGCTGCTGAACTCCAGGGAAATCCACATTGCTCATTGGAAAACCCACCTGAACTTTTCTTTTAAATGTGATGGAGAAATGTCTCTGCATCCAGGGGCTACTGTGGTGCTAAATCACCTGAGGAGTGTTGGGGTGTGCAGGAACCCTACAAGTAAGGGATCAATAATCCCTGGACAGAAGCTGGGTAGCTCAGGATCAATAATCCCTGAACAGGAGTTGGGCTGCTCAGGATCAATAATCCTGGACAGGAGCTGGGTAGCTCAGGATCAATAATCCTGGACAGAAGTTGGGTTGCTTGGGATCAATAATCCCCACACAGAAGTTGGGCTGCTCAATCATCTGAGGAGTACTGAGGTGTGCAGGAACCCTACAGGCAAGGGATCAATAATCATTGGAGAGAAACTGGGGTGCTTGGGATCAATAATCCCTGGACAGAAGCTGGGCAGCTCAGGATAAATAATCCCTGGACCGATAATGGGCTGTTTAGAAGAAATAATGCCTGGACAGAAGCTGGGCTGCTCAGTTTTAATATAATATATGTCATAAAATAATAAATCAAGCCTCCTGAAACACGGAGTCAGATTTTCATCTCTTCCCTCATCCTTGGACCCCTGAGAACACAGTCACATAGCTCCCTCTCAAATACGTCTGCATGCAATTTCACAACAAGTTCATACATATTCATTCTACTGATTTCCTGTTACATTTCCTGTGAATTTTTCTTTATCAGAAAGAATTCCTGGGGTCATTTTGACCCTGCTTTCCACAGCAGCCTCTCTCTCTGTTTCAGAGTTCAAGGGCCCCCCCTTTATCTCTGTCTTGGGCTGCAGCAGTTTCTTAGAGCACAGGCTTTTGTCAGAACAGGCAGTCAGGCTGTCACAGACATCTCTCCTGAAAAATCCTTTCCTTAGGATTTTTCCTCCTGAGAGGCTGAGAGGCCTCAGGAACAAAATGTAAACATTGACATTATTTACTGCTGTGGAATGCAACAGGTGGATCTGTGATTGGTCTCATGTGGTTGTTTCTAATTAATGGCCAATCACAGTCAGCTGGCTCAGACTCTCTGTCCGAGCCACAAACCTTTGTTATCATTCCTTCCTATTCTATTCTTAGCTAGCCTTCTGATGAAATCCTTTCTTCTGTTCTTTTAGTATAGTTTTAATGTAATATATATCATACCATAATAAATCAAGCCTTCTGAAACATGGAGTCAGATGTTCATCTCTTCCCCAACCCAAGAACCCCTGTGAACACAGTCACCGTGAAGTTCTACCTGTTTGTTATTGTAATCACCAGTCGTTTTAGTTAATCGCTTCTTTTGTATCGGGATGGCCCTGCCTGAGGCTAAATTGATGGCCCTTCTCTCCAAACAGTGAGAGGACGGGATATGGGGGGGGGGGGGGGGGGGGCATCAGAGAAAATGCAAAATAACCTCGGGACCAGCATGCCATGGGAAGCAACCCCACCAAACTTACTGAAAAAAACCCCAAAACAACGAGCCAATACAGAATTAAGAGATCAGAGTGATGTCTGGAGGTGAGGAACAAAGTACCGAGCCTGCAGAGATGCTGAGAACCTTTGTTGCCTCTCACCCTGAGCAAAGACCTCAGCTGCCAGGCTGTCACAGCCCAGCTCTGTGATGGCTCAGCGGGGATGGACAGAGGGGTCAGGGGTGTTATAAATAAAAAAATCTGCCAATTTTTTGGGCAAAAAAGGGTTGCAGAGTGAACCAGTTATACCAGTTGCTGCCAAGGTGAAGTGTCACAGACATCTTTTCATGAAAAATCCTTTCCTCGGGATTTTTTCTCCTGAGAAGCTTAGAGGCCTCAGGAACAAAATGTAAACATTGATTATCTGCTGCTGTGGGATGCAACAGGTGCATCTGTGATTGGTCTCATGTGGATGTTTCTAATTAATGGCCAATCACAGTCAGCTGGCTCAGACTCTGTCCTAGCCACAAACCCTTGTTATCATTCTTTCCTATTCTATTCTTAGCTAGCCTTCTGATGAAACCTTGTCTTCTATCCTTTCAGTATAGTTTTAATGTAATATATATCATAAAATAAAAAATCAAGTCTTCTGAAACATGGAGTCAGATCCTCATCTCTTCCCTCATCCAAGAACCCCTGTGAACACCGTCACAGGTGGGACCCCCAGCTCTGCCCTTTAGTGGACAAAGCTGCACTTTCCTCCTCCTCCGAGTCACCCTGGGAGCAGTTTCGGACCCATCGAGCTTCCCAACCTTGAGCTGATCACTTTTAATAAAGGCATTAAAAAGGAGAAAAAGTCTCCTGCCCTGTTTATTTCACCCGGTGTCACCCACCTACCCAGCCCCAGGGGCCACACAGCGCCTGAGGCGTCCTCCTCCTGTGCCACCAGGTCGGTGACATGGCCCGTGAAGTAGGGGGCGGCCACCTCACCGGTGGGGACACAGCATCAGCATCACCACGATGGGTGGTGACCCCTGAATTGAGGGAAGAGGACTGGAAATTGTATCCTGACCACTGCCAAAATTGTGTGTTGAACCCCAAAATCAGATCCTGATTTCCCAAACTGGGTGCTCAAAACCTCTAAATTGGGTCCTGACCCCTCAAATTGGTTTCTGACCTCGCTCAAATCAGATTCTGCCTCCCCCAAATTGGGTCCTGACCCCTCAAATTGGCCTTGCAACCCCCCACGGCATCCTGTCCCCCTCCAGTTATGTCCAAAAAGCCTCAAAATCAGATCCCAAAGCCTCTCAAAGGGGTCCTGTTATGTCCAAATCGGATCCCAAAGCCTCTCAAAGGGGTCCTGCTATGTTCAAATCCTCCAAATCAGATCCCAAAGCCCCTCAAAGGGGTTCTGCCATATCCAAACCCACAAATCGGATCCCAAATCCCCTCAAAGGGGTCCTGTTATGTCCAAACCCACAAATCGGATCCCAAAGCCCCTCAAAGGGGTCCTGCGCCTCCGGTCGGGGTCCCCCCGTACCGAGAGCAGAAGCCGACATCAGCTCCCCACCAGCGTCCATCGCCCGCCCTCGGGCCCCAGCAGGGCCAGGAACCGGCGAATGGGGGGAGACAGTATCGGGGACACGGGGACCGGTGGGTTCTGCTGTGTCCGGTGGGTCTCGGTCTGTCCTTCGGGCTCCCGGTCCTGCTCCCGGTTCTTCTCGCCGGTGGTTCCGGGCAGTCCCGGGGGCCCGTGCGGGCCCCGGTGCTGCTCGCAGCGTGTCCCGGTCCGGACCGTGTCGCCCTCGGACGGTCCCAGTGTGCTCCCGATGCCGGCCCAGTCCCTTCCCGGCAGCCGCCGCCGTTTCCCGGAACGCGCGCGCGGGAATCCTCGCCTGACACGCCCACGCCTGAAATGGCGTCTGTGATAGGTCAAAGCGGAGGTGACATCATCGGTTGCCAGGCAGAGGGGGCTGGAGTGGGTTTGAGAGGCGAAGGAGGCGGTGCCCTGAGGGGGCGGGGCCCGGGCAGGAGGAGGCGGGGTCTGGGCGGGGATGGGGGCGGAGCAGGGCGGGGAGAGGGCGGGGCAGAGCGGGATGGGCGGGGGCTCGAAAGCGAAACCTTGACGGAGCTTTTGGGAGCTGGACTGGGAGCACTGGTGTGAACTGGTGAGTGCCCCAAGCTGGACTGGAGACATTGATGTGGACTGGGGAGCTGAGAGGGCTGAACTGGGAGCACCGTAGTCTGGACTGGGAGCACTGGTGCGGACTGGGGAGTGCCTTGTCTGGACTGTGGAGAGTCCCAGGCTCGACTGGGAGCACTGCTGGGGACTGGTGAGTGCCCTAAGCTGGACTGGAAACATTGATATGGACTAGAGAATGCCCCAGGCTGGACTAGGAAGTGCCCCAGGCTGAACTGGGAGCACTGGTGTGGTCTGGTGAGTGTCTTGTCTGGACTGGAGAGTGCGCCAGGCTGAACTGGGAGCACTGGTGTGGACTGGCAAGTTCCCCGAACTGGACTGGGACCACTGGTGTGGACTGGAGAGTGCCCCAGGCTGAATTTGGAGCACTGGTGTGGACTGCTGAGCTCAGGGGTCTGAAGTGGGAGCACTGGTGTGGACTGCTGAGCTCAGGGGGCCAGACTAGTAGCACCGTAGTCTGGACTGGGAGAACTGGTGTGGACAGGGGAGCGCCCCAGGCTGGACTCAGGAGCGCCCCAGGGTGGACTGGGAGCACTGGTGTGGACTGGTGAGTGCCCCAAGCTGGACTGGGAAGTGCCCCAGGCTGAACTGGGAGCACTGGTGTGGACTGCTGAGCTCAGCGGGCCAGACTGGGAGCACTGTAGTCTAGACTGAGAGCACTGGTGTGCACAGGGGAGCGCCCCAGTCCTAACTGGTTTTAACTGGTGTCTCCACAGGTTGTTGCTCATTCCCCGGGAACCCCACAGAGAGCACTGTCCGTACTGGTCCCACCATGGCGCTGCCACCCGCCGCTCTCCTGCCCAGTGTGCTGCTGGTGTGCTGACGCCCTGGCACTGGTGTTACTGGTGCCGCTGGTGCCGCTGCTGGCGCCGCTGGGCGTGCTGGGCGTGTGGCTCGAGGCTGCCCTGCGCTTGCCCATCCTGGCCGCGGCCACCCGGCTGCCAGCCCCTCGCCGTCCTTCCGGAGCCACCGCGGCCGCCGTCACGGCCACCGCCACCCCCGCGGTGTTCGGAACCTTCCGGAGCCTCCTGGGGCCGCTCGGGGCCGGCCCGGGGCTGTTGGCGGCCGCAGCGCCCGCCTGGCTCGGGGTCACCCACGCTGCTGCCGTGCTGGCCTGGGCCGCGCCCCCAGCCCCCGGCAGCGTCCCTGAGACCCCCGGAGGCGTCCCCAAGGCTCCCAGCAGCGTCCGGCGCGCTCTGGCACTGACCTGGGAGCAGAGGAACGTCCTTGGAGCTGCTGTCCTCTGCCTCATGCTGGCTGTCGTTGGTGGGTGACTGTCTTGGTTTAGGGCAAATCTGGGAGAAAACCTCCAAAAGGGGCCCCTCCAGAAAGCAAACCCACACAACCCGTCCCCAAACCAGTTCAGGAAAGATTCCTCAGAGAGAAGTGGGAAGAACCTGTTTATTTAACAGGCAAAGCACACAAAATGAACAATACCAGATGACAACATTCTTTCACCACTCTGAAAAAGATGACAAATTCAGAAAGTCTCTCTTGGGGGTGGTCGCTCTGTTGTCAGTCCCTCTGGTCCTGGGGCAGCTGCTGCAGCCACAAGGTGCAAACTCTCGGTGTTCCCAGGTCCTGGTCTGGAGCAGGCTCAAGTAGGTCCAAAAAAGGGAAAGGAGAAACAGTCCAGGGAAAAATTCGGACTGCTTAGCTAAACTAAATAATGAGCAGAAACAAAAGCAAGAGCGAAGCAGGAGCAAAGCAGAAGCAAGAGAAAAGCAAAAAGCCAAGCAAAAAGCAAAAGCAGCACCATCTGTGTCTGTGTCCCGCCAGCCGTGGGGGAGCGGCTGATAGCAAAACCAAAGCAAAACTTTCACTCTTCAGAGCCAGTCTTGAAAGCACAGAACATGATATCCAGCATAAACAGAACACACAGATGGGGATACAAACATCCTAACGTCACCTTAGGACGTTGACATGTGGTGACAGGCGTTGACATCCCCAATTTGGGCTCTGCAGCCCCAAATTGGGAACCCCCCAATCTGGGATACCCCACCAAATTGGATGCTGGTGCCTTAAAATTGGGTGTTGAGCTCCTAAATAGGTGATGACCACCCTAAAATAGAGTGGTGACCCTCCTAAATTGTGAGTTGACCCCTTCAGTTGGGTGCTGACCCTGCAAAAATGGGGTGCTCACTTTCCAAATTGGGTTCTGACCCTGCAAACTTGACTGTTGGTCCCCCAAAATTGGGTGCTGACCATCAAACTAATGGTCTGATGCCCAAATATGGATGTTGACCTCTAAGACCTGGGATCTTAAGGTCCTGATCTCCTATGTTTAGGTTCTGATCCATAAAATTGTGTGCTGAACCCCCCCAAAATTGGTACTGACACTTTAAATTGGGTGTAAAATCCCTAAATTTTTTCACGAAACCCCCCAAATTGGGTCCTGACTTCTCTAAATTGTCTCCTGCCCAAATCGTGTCCCGCCTTTCCAAAATTAGATCCCCGCTCCCCAGACTGGATCCTGCCCCCCACAAATCAGGGTCCCCCTGTGTCAGTGGTCTCACCCGTGGTGATGCAGCCTCGGTGACACCCAGGGGAGATGGCGGGGCCGTACACCACCGGGAAGGTGCTGGATGCCATCGGGAGTGGGGACGGAGTCACCGCTGGAGCTGTCGGGATGGTGGCGGCTGCTGGAGCCACAAGGTGGGTTGGAGCATTCCCAGGGCCTGTCCCCATGTCCCCAACGTCCCCGATGTCACCGTGTCCCTGTGTCCCCACAGTGTGCTGTTTTCTGGCTGCCGGGGGTCTCTCTTCATGCTGTTGATGGCGCGTCTCCGTCAGAGCCTGAGCCTGCGGCTTTTTTCCCACCTGGTGCACCAAGACCTGGACTTCTTCCAGGGAACACCAGCAGGTAATGGGGTACGGCCCAGCCCCATCCCCCCCGACCCATCCCACCTGTTCCATCCCATCCCAGCTAGTCTGTCACCCCAGTCCCATCCCCACCATCCCATCCCATCCCGTCCCGTCCCGTCCCGTCCCGTCCCATCCCATCCCATCCCATCCCATCCCATCCCATCCCATCCCATCCCATCCCATCCCATCCCATCCCATCCCATTTCCACCATCCCATTCCCACCATCCCATCCCATTGATCCCATCCCATCCCATCCCATCCCATCCCATCCCATCCCATCCCATCCCATCCCATCCCATCCCATCCCATCCCATCCCATCCCATCCCATCCCATCTGTCTGTTATCCCATCCCACGACTCCATCCCCATCATTCCCATTCCCACCATCCCATCCAATTCCATCCTATGCCATCTTCCTGGCTTCATTCTACTCCAGTGTTCCATCCTGTCCCCATCCCACTTTCCCATTCTAGCCACTGTTCTGTCCCCATTATTCTCACTCCCGTGCCTCCACCCTGTTGCATATCCCCAGCTGCCTCCCACCATCCCATCACCCCATCCCACCATTTCCTTTCCCACCATCCCATTTCCCCTGTCCTGCCCCATTCCACCCTGACCATCTCCACAGCCATTCCCATCATCCCATCCCACTGCTCCCCATTACATCATTCCCATCCCAAATGGGATCATCCATGATGGGATCATGGTCTCACCCACCACAATCCCAACCTCTTTTCCCACCCTGCAGCTGAGCTCCTGGCTCAGTTTTCCATGGAAGTGCCACGGGTGTGCAGGGCAGCACCGAGTGGAGCCAACCAGCTGCTGCGGAGCCTGGTGATGGCCCTGGTGGTGGGGGGGTTCATGGTAGGACTGGCACCGGAGCTGGCACTGCTGGCACTGCTGGAGGTGCCCCTTGGAATCGCCACCCGCCGCATCCAGAGCACCCGCAAACAGGTCAGGAGTAGGAGGGAAAGAGTGGGAGGGGACTGAAGAAAGGTGGGAATGGTGGAGCTGGGATGGAGGCTAGGGGAATGGGATGGTGGGGATGGGATGGTGGGGATGGGATGGGATGGGATGGGATGGGATGGAGAATGGAAAGGAGGATGATGGAGGTGGAAATGGTGGGATGAAAGGGGATGAAGACAAGGGGAATGGGATGATGGGGATGGGATGGAGAATGGAAAGGAGGATGATAAATGGTGGGATGAAAGGGGATAAAGACCAGGGGAGTGAGATGGTGGGAGTGCTGACATGAGGATAGAACAAAATGGTCGAGATGGGACTGGTGTGGATGAGAAGAGAAGGATGAGATAAGGTGGTGGGTATGGGATGAGACAGTGGGGATGGGGATGGTGGGATTAGGAGAATGGATGGGAATGGTGAGGGTGAGAGAGAAGGGCGTGGGATGGCGGGAATGCAATAGTGGGGATGCAGTGGGTGTGGTGGGATGGGATGTGGATGGTGGGCCCGGAAGGTGATCTGGGAAAGTTGGAGATCCCCTGTTGCTGCCACAGGCCCTTCAGCGATCCATGCTGGAAGCATCCGCCCGCACAGCCACAGGGGTGCAGGAATCTGTTGCCGCCATTGAGACCATCCGAACCTTTTCGGCAGAGGAGGAGGAGGAGGAGCAGCACAGATGTAACCTGGCCAAGGAGCTGAGGCTGAAGGAGCAGATAGAGCTGGAGCTGGCAATCTTCGTCCTTGACTACAGGGTCAGGGGGGACTGGGAATGGGAACAGCAGAGAATGGGGATGCCAGGATCAGGGATGAGGACACTGGGAATGAGAACACTGGGACCAGAAATGGGAAACCAGCGGCTAAGATGGGGGCACTCAGAGTACAATGGGGACACCAGGAATGGGGACAACAGAACAGGGACATTGAGTTCAGGAACGGCATGGCAGGAATGGGAATGGTGACATTAGAAACAGGATGGGGACACTGGGATAACGGTTGGGAACATCAGTGTGGTGGTGTTTGCAGGTCCCCAGGATGAGAAAAGAGACAAAATTCTTGACTTCATGTTTCAGAAAGCTGATTTATTATTTTATAATATATATTATATTAAAAGAAAATTATATACTAAAGAAAGAGAAAGGAGACATTAGAAAGCTAGAAAGGAATGAATAATAAAATCTTGTAACTCAACAGAGAGTCTGACACAGCTGGACCTGTGATTGGTCATCAAGTAAAAACAACCACATGAGACCAATCAAAGATGCACCTGCTTCATTCCACAGCAGCAGATCATTATTGTTTACATTTCGTTTCTGAGGCCTCTCAGCTTCTCAGGAGAAAAATCCTGGTGAAAAGATTTTTCAGAGAATATGTCTGTGATAGATCAGGATCAGGAATAGGGACATCAAGAGTAAGATGGGGACATCCAGAACTGGAACAAGGACACCAGGAACAGAGATGAGGCCACCAGGAACAGAGATAAAGACACAAAGGAGTGGGATGGGGACAGGCAGAATGGGGACACCAAGAGTGGGTTGGGGGCAGATGGAATGGGGACACCAGGAGTGGATTGGGGGCAGATGGAATGGGGATACCAGGAGTGGGTTGGAATGGGAGCAGATGGAATGGGGACACCAGGAGTGGATTGGGGGCAGCAATATGCCTGTCCCACCTACAGGTGATCAAACTGGCCATCCGGGTCATGGTGCTGGAGCCACCAGCAGCTCCGTGACGGATCCATCACTCCTGGGGTCCTCGTCACCTTCCTGCTGTACCAGGACAGAGTTGGTAACCATACCCAGGTGATCCCATGGAATGCACGTGTTTGTCCATCCGACCGTGCTTCTGTCCATCCCGGTGCCACCCCCTTCCTTCTCCCCAGGTGCTGCTCTACGGCTTCAATGAATTCCTGACCAACGCAGCTGCTGGACAGAGGATCTGGGAATACCTGGATCGGAAACCCGCAGGGAATGTCGGGGGGACGCGGGAGCCCCCCGAGCTTCAGGGCCATGTCACTTTTCAGAAGGTCTCCTTCACATATCCTGGAAATCCAGAGCACCCTGTGCTGAAGGTGGGTCTGGGGGGAGGTGGGGTTTCCCAGGGGTGGGAATTTTGGCATCACCTGCTGTCACAATCCGTCCTTACAAACGGGTTTCTTGATAGTTCATGGATTGATCTCAGGGTGCAAAAAAACCAATACGGCACAGGAGATTTGCAGTAATAAAACGAATGCAGCTTTATTGAATGACCACCACAAAATGCAGTAGAGGGATTAAGGGAGAGAAAAAGATAGAGAGAGAAAAGAGAGAGAGAGAAGGAGGGGGATATAGCTACCAAATGCAGAGACAAAATCCTTTGGTCCAGTCCAGTCGAGGATCCGCCTATTACGTCGGGGAGATCTCAGGGTTGCAGTCCATCTGGACCCCAATTATACTCTTTTTCGATGGGGGAAGGGGAATGGATTTTGCAACCGAGTCAAAGGTAGTTTATTGTATCTTCGGGAAGGAAAGAATAATGTTTGGAAAAGGGGTACACACAGTCCATGTTCAGCAGTGGGTGTGAGCCATTGTTTTCGTGGTCCACTGCTCACACCTGCAACATCCATCTTGCTTTGGTTAGGTTGCCTCCCCCACACACCTCTCCCAGGTTGGGGGTCTCAGTCCCAGTCCTTGGAAAGAGTGTGGGGGGCCTTTTCGCATGGGGGTTTCATGTCTTGGTCTTTGATGGAGAGGCTTCTTACATCTCAGTTCGTCTGTCACGGCAGTTGTAAGACAAGTGAAGGGTCTTTTGTGGGGGACCACCCAAAACTCAGGAGAAGTCCAGCCAGGCAAAGAGGGGACAGCTTCCAAGGCTACTGTTGCAAAAAGGCAAGGTGCCCCCTTCTTCTTCTCATTGGGCTCAGTGTAGCATATAGTAAATACACCTGTGGACAACAGCTTAACAATGCTCTCAGGTCTCGGGGCCTTGTTGGCATGTGACTTTCTCCTTCAGAACCAGAGATTTTAGACAGTGGGGACTCTTCAGTGGTCCCCCAATGATGATGGTGAGGCAGATGAGGAATATTTCAGACAGACTCACACACCTGTCCCCATCCCACAGGACATGAGCTTCGAGGTGCGCTCCGGGGAGGTGACGGCGCTGGCGGGGCCCAATGGCAGCGGGAAGAGCACGGCCGTGGCGCTGCTGGAGCGGCTGCGGGATCCTGGCAGCGGGACAGTGCTGCTGGATGGGATCCCGCTGCCAGAGTATGAACACCAGTACCTGCACTGCAAGGTGGGACAGCAGAGACACTGAGAACACTGGGCATGGAATGGGGAAAATGGGGACAGGGGTCAGGGGACAACTGTGATGGTGTTCACAGGGGTTTTTGGATGAGGGAAGAGACAAGGATTTGACTCCATGCTTCAGAAGGCTTGATTTATTATTTTATGATATATATATTACATTAAAAGTATACTAAAGGAACAGAAGAAAGGATTTCATCAGAAGGCTAGCTAAGAATAGAATAGGAAAGAATGATAACAAAGGCTTGTGGCTTGGCTCTCTGTCTGCGCCAGCTGGGTTGTGATTTGCCATTAATTACAAACATCCAACATGGGCCCATCACAGATGCACCTGTTGCATTCCACAGTAGCAGATAATCAATGTTTACATTTTGTTCCTGAGGCCTCTCAGCTTCTCAGGAGGAAAAATCCTAAGGAAAGGATTTTCCATAAAAGATGTCTGCAATAAACAATGAAATGGAACTGGGACCACAGGAGCATGGGAGCAGAAATGAGGATACTGGGAAGAGGATGGGGACATCAGGAATAGGGTGTGGACAACAAGAAATGGGATAGGAACATTGGGAAATGGGATGGGGATGAAAGGAATGGGGAAAAGTGGAAAGTCAGGGGTGGGGACACTGGGGACACAGATGGGGAGAATGGGATCAGGGATGGACACTATGGGGACACCAAGGTGGCATGGGGTCATGGAACAGGGGTGGGGACACCAGGAGCCAAGACAGCATCATAGGGCTTGGGGCTGGGGCAGGTGGTGCTGGTGGAGCAGGATCCCGTCCTGTTTTCTGGAACGATCCGTGAGAACATCCTGCTGGGGCTGGAGCACTGCAAAGAGTCAGAGCTGCGGGAGGCCGCCATTGCTGCTGGAGCCATGGAGTTCATCCAGGGGCTGGAGCAGGGCTGGGACACTGGTGAGAGCTAGGGGGATGGATGGGGCACCCCTGGGGCACATCCCCCTGATCCCAGGATCCTCTGGCAGCGATGGGAGAGCGGAGTGGGTGGCACATGGTGGGGTGTGCGGGGGATCCCTGAGGTCACATCCCACTGATCCCATGGGATTGCTCACGCAGGTCAGATCCCACTGATCCCATGGGATTGCTCACACACTGGTGAGGGAGTGTGGGGGGCAGGGGAAGGGGGGGGAACCTCTTGTGCTGGGATCCCACTGATCCCAGGGTCCCCCCGCAGAGGTGGGGGAGTGTGGGGGGTGGGACAAGAGGGGAGAACAGGGCTGCACCCCACTGATCCCCTGTGGTCGCTCCCACAGAGGTGGGGGAGCGCGGGGGGCGGCTGGCAGCGGGGGAGCGGCGCCGTGTGGCCCTGGCCCGGGCTCTGCTCCGGCGTCCCGCCGTGCTCATCCTCGATGAGGCGCTGGATGATGGAGATGATGGAGCGGTGAGTGGGGTGGGATGGAGGGGGTTGGTGTGGATAGGGGTGTAGTTGGTGAAAATGGGGTATGATGGGATGGCTGGGATGGCTGGAATGGGATGGTGGGATGAGGTAGTGGCAATAAGGGATAATGATTGGCATGGAGTGGGAATGATGTGATGAAGACAGGGATTGGATGGGGTGGTGTGGGTCAACGAGGTGGAGAAATAGGACAGGATAGTAGGATGGGATAGAGACCAGGGGTGTAGGATGGCAGGAAAGTAGAATCAAAGGATGAAGACAAGAAGATACGATAGGGTGGGGTGGGATGGGGTGGGAATGAAGGGGATGGGAATGCTGGGATGAGGACAGAGATGGAGTGCAATGGGAAGAGTTGGAGTGGTAGGAGTAGGATGGGATGGGACAGTGGGAATGGGGATAGTGTGGGCAGGATGGCATAGTGGGCATGGGGATGGGATGGAGAACAGGGAGATGGTAAGAACAGGATGATAGGATTAGGGTAGGACTGAGAGTGGGATGGTTGGTGCGTGGTCACTGCGGCTCTGGCACCAACTAGGCATTGAAGGCAGTGTTGCTGACGTTTGAAGAGGTCCAAGAGCAGCTAACACCTGATTTTGAGAGGTCTTTGCCTGTTCTTGTAAGCCTAGCCCTAACTGTGCTACGCATTCATTTACAAGCCCTTGCCAATGAGCATTGAATAACAATTGCTGAGGCTGAGTAAAGATCAATTTAGCTATCCTCATGACAATCATTCACCAAAAGAAGAAGACTGGCATCAAAAATAAAATCTAACATCTGTTTGGCTGGCTCACTTTTCCCTCCAAACTGACTAACAGTAGACCTCAGTTGAGACAGCAATTTCCAATCAAGGGCTGTAATAGTAGCCTGCATGCCCCCTCCTTCTTGCAGATTGAATACAACAGGACAAGCCAGCTGGGTAGCAGCACTGATAAGCTCCCCATCCCCCTTTTTCATAGCGTCTCTGGCAAGTGCAGCCCAGGCCAACCTCCACTCCCTTGCAATAGCCCCTGCTAGGTCATTTTCCGCCCCAGGGATCGGCTCATTGATTTTCGGGAGATTATCGGGTGGTCTTGGCCATAGTTCATGTTGTTCAGGGGGTGTGGAAGCCTCAGAAGCGCTCTGTGTAGCCTGGCTTAAAGCAGAAGAGGGTGGCGAAGCAGGTAATAAGACCGTCCTCATTGCAGGGGCTAATGGTAATCCCCTATCCTGATCGTACCCCCTGTCCTGATCGTAATCTTTATTACACCCATGAGCAGCGGTAGCCTGCTGGGCAGCCTCTTTCTCAGCCTGAAACTGCAATAATTCATTGCGAACGACCCGCCACAATTTACCTAACTTCTTGGCAGTTTTATCGCCCTCTAAAGTAGCCTCCCATAATAAATCACCAAATTTACGCCACTCCGTTAACTCGTGAATCGTATGGGGATTAATAAAAACTCCCCTATCGTAGCCATAAGCCAAAAGCCCTGGTAAATCCTTTTGCAAATCTGTCCCCTTAACCTGCCTTTTTTGTAAAAAGGCAGTCAATAAATCATATGCTGCTTGCCTTTTCATACCTAAAATCGTCAGTGCTGTTGCAGCCTCTTCAAGGTCCATGCAGCACGTATCACTCGGGCTTGCCTGTACGACACCCGAGGCACGACGCGTCTCAGCTTCTTTTTTATCTGCTTTTTTTTTCTGTTCTCCGCGTTTTCTGCCGTCTCAGCTGCTTCTCAGGACCTGAGCCGTGTCTTCACTCCTCCATGGTGCATTGCCGTATCACGATCGGGTGTCACCATTTGAGGAAGCAAAGGGAGCTGACCCATCCTAATTGATCAGCATCGAACTCCGATTTATTGATCTAGCTTACACTCTTTTATAGTGTTGTTAATTAAGCTTATATATATTACAAAACCCGAGCTCATCATTGGTTGCAGATTACACACCAACCCCTCTTTGTTGCCGATACCTGTGGTTTTCTTGTTGAGACTAATACTTGCTTTTCTCATCCTGTTATTGACTTGTTATTAACTGTTCTCAAGGCCTCCATGTGTCCCTGCCACCACAGTGGTGACAGCTGTGTCCCCTCAGTGTGACTGTGTCGGTGTCACCCCAGGTGTTCAATCCTCTGAGGTTGTCTGGAGAACAGCAAGGGACAGTCCTTCCTGCCATCCTTCATCCCCTTCTCTGCTGGCCCCAGGTATGTGCTGGAGTGGGGACAGGAGTGTCCCCAAGTGCCACCCCTGTCCCTGGCTGGGTTCACAGTGGGATGACAGTGACAGTGGGGACGTGGTGGCAGGAACTGCATCAGGCAGAGCTTTGCCATGGCTGAGATGAAGGTGGTAGTGGCATTGACACCGTCCCAGCTGGTGCTGCGGAGGGACAACATGAGGTCACCCCTGTGCCGCAAGCCCGAGCTGATCCTGCGTGCCAAGGATGGGCTCTGGCTGCTGCTGGAGCCACTGGTGGGAGTGGCCTGAGTGACACGGGTCACCAGGACATGGGGACATCCCACAAGGCGGGTGTCACAGCCAGGGGAAGAGCAGGGAATAAATGGTAGCATGAAAGGGACAGTATCATGGTGGTGGTGGGGATGTGATGTCCTTGGCCATGGGACACCTCATGGCATGGACATGACAACCCATGGACTTGTCCCCTAGGCCACTTGTGTTGCCATCCATGGCCATGTCCCCCTGTAGAAGTCCATCCGAAAATCCTTCATTTTTGCCTCACAATTGTCATGAGAAAAGACTACCGAAGGGTTAAAGCTGTTGAGCCGGTTGGGAAAGAAAGTCTCCTGCTTATCTACTGTGTTCACAAGTGATGTTTGCAGAACACGCCATGCTGTACTCGAAGGGGGCATGCTGCCCTTTTCTGGACAATTGAACTGGACTTTCTTCCAAACTTCTGATCTGGCTGGGCTGAGCTCTGGGGTGGTTCCCCTCCGCTCCATAAGAAGACCCCTCTTGCCTGTCTCCAACCACCGTGACAGACCAACAGAGATGCGAATCCCCTCATCAAGGAACCAAGAACCCCTCTGGCACCCTATTGTCACCCCCATGGCACCCCCATGGCACCCCCATGGCAACCTCCTTCCAGAGACTGGGACTGTACTCCCTCCCAACTCAGGGAGGGGAAAAACTTAACGTACATGTGAGCATTCGGCCATGAAAACAATGGACTTCTCCCCTCCATGGAAACCTAATTTCAGTTACCTTCCCCCAACCAAGAACAGTATATATATTGGGGTTCAGTCCGACTGTCCTTTGAGTACTCCCCAAGACGTGTACCAGCGAGTTTCGGCGGCGGGACCCCGAAGACATCACGTTTTGGTAGCTATACCCCATTCCCTGATCTTCTTTCCTCCCTTTTTCCTTGTCTTACCTTTCTCTTCCCCAGATCCCTTAACCTAACACATATTTAGCTGTGGTTATAATCAATAAAACTGCACCTTGTTGATTTGTTACTGCAAAACCCCTGTGCCTTGTGTTGGTTATTTTTGCACCCAAAAATCATTCGTCACCCGTTTATTTCGGGCGGACCTTCACACCCCCATGTCCTCACCATGGCCATAGAGCCCCATGTCACCATCTCTATCTGTGACACCCCCCCATGCCCAATATCGCCATCCACAGCCATGTTCACACCCATGTCCTTGTCCCCATCCCTAACATGTCCCCACCCATGTCCCACAATGTCACCATCCGTGTGATATTTAAATGTCTTTATATTTACCCCAATGTTGGGTGAAGGGCAAAGAAAAATGAGAGAAAATAAAGGCCAAAATAAAAGCATTTACGTGTCCATGCTGGCTGAGGATCCATGTGCTTGGGTGGGTAGAAATGACCTGTTTAAAGAGGGATTTCCACTCCATTGTCTCCAAAATCCTGGTTTTTTGCCCCAGTCCATCACCATTTGGCAGTGGAAGATGCTGGTGGGCCAGAGAGAATTAGAATCATGGAATGATTCAGGTTGGAAAAGACCTCCAACACCATTTGGAATTGCTGGATGCCACCCGAAGCAATGATTGGATGCCAAAGGTCAGACTTTTTGGTGTCAAAAGTAAAAAAAATGTGCTGTCCCCTATGAAATTCTGATGTCAGTTTGCATCCCAATGGATTTTTCTATGGCTGTGTCCAAGTGCCCAAGGGAAGCCAGGAAGATGTGGAGACCACCAGCCAGGTGTCTTCCCAACATGGATCACCAGGACCATGGATGACCAAGTCTCTGCCTAGCGAGGGTCACTGTGGACTATCCAGTGGAGGTCCCCAACGGGGGATGGAGTTGAAGCAGCGCTCAAAGCTCTTCCTGTCACTGTAGGACACAAAACAACACGAGCACACACATTGCTGCTCTCAAGAGGGAGAAAAGGTGAGTTTATTTTCTGACTCCAACATTTATAGTTTTCTGAAAGTGACAGTGGATTGGAGGGTGAAAGTGCCACCTCTCCAATGACACTGGACAAACCAACAGTCCATCAAATTTTTCTTCTTCTAAAAAAGAATGCAAAACAATAAGTTATTTACAGAAACTGTGTGAGAAAATTTGCTACAAGAATGTAAACATCAGAAGGCCTAGAAAATCTTAAAAAATCAAGGCGACACTCTTCCTGCACACAGGGCACTTGTAGGGCATCCCTTACTGCTGCCTCCCTTGGTGTTGGGTCACAGCAGAGTTCTGGGAGAAGCTCTTCCCACACTTAGGACACTGTCAGGGCCTCTCCCCAGTGTGGATCTGCTGGTGGGTGACAAAGGTGGAGTTTTTCTTAAAGCCCTTCCTGCAGTCAGGGCAGCAGAAGGGCCTCTATTCTGTGTGAATCTGCTGATGCTTGAGGAGACAGTATTGGCTCTGAAAAACCTCTCCCTACACTCAGAACACTCATAGGGCCTCTCCCCAGTGTGGATCCTCTGGTGCATAATCAGGCTGGAGTTCTGGCCGAAGCTCTTCCCACATTCTCCACACTTGTAAGGCCTCTCCCTGGAGTGGATCCTCTAGTGCAGAATCAGCCCACTGCTCCTCCTGAAGCTTTTCCCACATTCCCTGCACTTATAGGGCCTCTCCCCAGTGTGGATCCTCTGGTGGACATTCAGATGGCAGCTCTGCCTAAAGCTTTTCCCACATTCCCTGCACTTGTAGGGCCTCTCCCCAGTGTGGATCCTCTGGTGCAGAATCAGGCTGGAGTTCTCGATGAAGCTCTTCCCACACACTGAGCACATGTAGGGGCATTCCCCAGTTTGCACTGTCTGGTGGATGATCAGGCGAGAGCTGTCACGGAAGCCCTTCCCACATTCTCCACACACAAAGGGTCGTATCCCAGTGTGGATCATCTGGTGGAGTTTTGTCAGTTTCTGGGCTGTTTAGGTGACCTGGAAAGGCCCGGGGTGGCCTTGGACAGCCCGCGATTCAAAGGACGAGAAGAGACTTCAGATCTTTTCTCGGTCTCGGCGTTTATTAATTGTTTATCTAAAAGATTTTCTTTCAGCCCAACAGAGGTCTGCTCAGCAGCCAGCCATGAGCACACTGCGAGCCCCCGGGGCAGTCACCTATCTTTATACTCGAAGTTATGTATACAATATTTATCATTTTTCCCCAATACCTTTTACCCTTATTAACCAGTGCACTTTTAGTAATAACTAATCCCAAAGTGCCAACATCACCACAGAAGATGGAGGCCAAGAAGAAGAAGAAGAAGAACAGGACACGCCCCAATTCCTCCATCTTACTTCTTTAGACCACCCTGTACAGAAATCCTAAACCCTGTGTTTCACTCTAACTAACTTATCCCTTCACCATTTACCCCAGTGAAATCCTCCTATCCTCATACAGGTGTTGTCTCCTGTGTAGGATCAAAGTCCAGCCACCAGACACTTCTGGCAACATTCCAGAACTCCCGAGCCCCCCAAGGGTGGGCTCGGTCACTCTGCACCTCAGTCCTGAGGCACTGAGATCCCACATCTTAGCTCACTGTTTCCAGAGGTGTTGTTTGCTATATGCGACACTGAACTCGAAGGAGCACCCTGCCCTTTTTCCTGAACAATGGTCCTGGAATTTCTCCCCGCCTCCTGGCCTGGCTGGTTTGAGCTTTAGCGTGGTCCCTCCTCCAAGAGAAGACCCCTCTAGCCTGTTCTCAACCATCGTGATAGACAAGTAGAGATGTAGGCCTCTTCATCAAGGACGCGAGACATGAAACCCCTGTGTGAGAAGGCCCCCTCTCACCTTCTTCCAGGGACTGCGACTGAAACCCTCCCAACTTGGGGGAGCTGTGCAGAGGGCAGGGAGGAAAGCTGCCCAGAGCAAGCACAGGTGCAGGCACTGGGCCATGAAAACAATGTTTCTCGCTTACTGCCTGGCTCGATTTTGTGTACCCCTGAACAGACACCATTCTTTCCCCCTTGTTGCCTTCTCAAGGCGTGGCGACCAGGTTCTTAGTCCAGCACAGTGGCCGTAACCCCAGGGTCACTCGGTCCATATGCTCCTGACACCAACGTGGTGGACAGCAAATGGCGTTTATTGAGGGGTCACAAGGATTTTTATAGCTTGGGCAGTCAGTGTCATTTCCTTCTGCTCACGTCCTGCTGCTCACGTCCAGGTACGGAGCAAAGGTCTGACTGCAGGGTGGGGGGGATGTCCTGACTGACCGTACAGCCCGACTTCTTCCGCACACATATCCCTAACTCTCCACGTTTCCCTCCTCCCTCACAATTAGTAAAAATCGTATAAAATTATAAAATGTAGAGGTTACAAAATTTCATGGGTTAGTAAAATTAGTATAAAATTTTAAGTGTGTTAGTAACTGGTATGCCTTAAAGTAATTGTCGGCGCTCGACAAACATAATGTTAAGCGTTTCTAAACGCTTTTTAATGAATAGCACCAGTTTGTTTAATATGCAAGGCCCAAAGATTAGGGTTAGTAAGATTATAGCAAGTGGGCTGTCGCCTTCTGATGCAAGGCGAGGTGACCTGGTTCCGAGGAAACGGCACGGCGACCCAAACTCTCCAGGGTCACTCGGGCCAAGAACACACACAGACACCAGTATGGTGGACGGTTCAAGACCTTTATTGTCCCGTTTCGTCGGGTTTTATACCGGGAAAGTTTTTTCCCTACGTCAGGGGGCTTTACTTTACTGTAATTGGTTAGTAAGGAGTAGAAAGTTACTAATGTTAGGGGGGACTACAT
Organism: Melospiza melodia melodia; assembly: GCF_035770615.1. Lineage (NCBI taxonomy): Eukaryota > Metazoa > Chordata > Aves > Passeriformes > Passerellidae > Melospiza > Melospiza melodia. Next base: position 6,876,059 of record NC_086210.1, read on the forward strand.
TCTTGGGTGATCTCTTATCACTAGAAGTTAGGGGGAGAGGAGCTCTACTGCTTTCCGTAACATCGCGAGATTTTCCGAGCATTTGACCCTATCTACTACATCTCCCCCCCCTTTTGTACAAATGAACGAAGTAGTCATATACATGGGTACTGAGCTGAGGCATGGGGTTGTCAACAGAGAAAGGGGTTCGGTGAACCTGGGTAGAAAATCTTGTGACTGGCAGTGTTCTGTGGTCGAATTCACAGCAGTGAATTGCCGGCCTATGAACAGGATGTTGGCCCGTTCTAGGCGGGTCTGAATGAATGAGATCAGCTTGTTCAGCAGGCATGGTCTGAAGGTGACAGCTAAAAGCAGCACTGCCAATGGACCTGTTAGGGTAGAAATTAGGGTGGTTAGCCATGTTGATCGATTGAACCAGGACTCGAACCAACCCTGGTGGGCTTCCCTGTCTCTCTGTCTCTGAGCCAGTCTGTTTCGGAGTTCTGCCATGGAGTCTCTCACGACTCCCATGTGGTCTGCATAGAAGCAACACTCCTCTTTCAAGGTGGCTGTGGAGAGCATTATTAATAATTGGTTAGCTGAGAAAGGCCACACTGATATAATGCCACTGGTTAAACTGAAGGAGAAAAGTCAGCAGTCAGCAAGCTGAAAGGAAGAGTCAGCAGTGACCTTGCTGCAACATGAGGATAGGGAGTTGAGATTAGTCCTGAATACATCCTAAGAATATGTAGAAAGTATCAAAAGTAGAACCATAGGAATGTAGAAGTAGGCGTAGGTGCTGATATGTAAGCTGACCAATCCTGAGCTCAACTTTTGCAATATGTATGAAGCTCATTATTAACTGTATTTAACCCGCCGTACTGATCAATAAAACCGAGCCTGTGATGATCAAAATGATGTCCTGGTTCCCTTCCGTCGACAAATGGTGGAGAATGCGGGCATAACCGAATCTCTGCCCTTTTTCTCGGATTAAAAGAAAAAGGGATTACGCCACGGTCCGGAAGTTGGGTTTGGGTCCCAGCAGCCGGGACGGTGCCGGAATTTGAAGCACCCTTAAGGTTCACAACTGTGACTTAAGCCAATACGTGTCCGCCGGAGCCTGGAGAGCTGCAACAGCGCGCGCTGATTAATAGGTATGGATAGGCAAGCGGCATATGATTTATTTACCGCCTATTTAGAGCGGCGTGGGATAAAAGGGATAGATTTAAAAAAGGAGTTACCAGGGTTATTAGCTTATGGCCATGCTAAGGGTATCTTTTCTAATCCTCATACAGTTCATGAGTTATCAGAGTGGAGAAAGTTTGGGGAAATATTGTGGGATACAGTACTAGACGATGATAAGTCAGCAAAGAAATTCGGGAAGTTATGGCGGGTGGTGTATAACACGTTACTTCAGCAGGTCTCTGAGAGAAAGGCAGCAGAAAGGGCAACAGAAGCTCATAAGAGGAATATAGGGTATGGTCGTGAAGATGATCCCCTGGCACCCTCTGTAACTAAAGTACTTATGCCTAAGAGTCCCCAGCAAAGTGGTGTGGAGGATTTCTCTATAGGCGCAGTGGAACCGTCTGCACCTTTTCTGTCAGAGGGGGAGGGCGAGTCGGATGGTGGAGGTAGGAGCAAGCCAGCTTTGCCTCCGCCACCAGCTTCAGGCGGGTCGGATGGTGGGGGTGGGAGCAAGCCAGCTTCGCCTCCGCCGCCAGCTTTGCCTCCGCCGCTACCCCTCAATGAGCCGGCTCAGGTTACAGCTTCGGTGGGGGGGTCACCTCCCCCGCCCGAGGCGGCTCCAGCGGGGGGGCTGGTTCCCCCCCGCAGGCTGGCTCCGCGTGAGCCGGCTCCGGTTTCACTGTCGGCTCCAGCGGGGGAGGGGGGGCTCCCGCTTCCCCCGCGCGAGCCAGCCTCTGCTTCACTGCCCCCCCCGCGCGAAACCTCGGTGTCTGCACCGAAGCGCCAGCAGCATAGCACCCTTAAAGGGCCAGATCCCATCCCAGGGGCACACCGTGATCCATGGGGGGAGATGGCTAAACAGAGGAGGGAAGCTTGGGCTGCTTTGGCAAAGGAAGTAATGCAAATGGGGGATGGTGAGGCGGTGGAAATAACTTCTAGTCTTGCATGTCCAGTTACATACACACCACAGTATGATGCACAGGGGAACCTTACGCATAATATAGCAGAATATACTCCCTTAGATTGGAAGCTGTTAACTCAGCTACGTTCTACGGTTAGTCAGTTTGGAGTAAAAAGTGAACCTGTTAAGCAAATGTTAGATTATCTTTTTAATACTCAGATTTTATGTCCTAATGATTTAAGAGGAATAGTTCGGTTGATATTTACTCAGCATCAGCAGTTATTGTTTAATGCACATGACCAATTACATGGAGTAACAGTAAAGGAGCTGATGGGCTTAGAGGCATTTTTACGTACAGAGGCACAGATGATATTGGGAGCTCATAAACTTACAGAGTCTATGTGGTTAGTGCGTGCTGCAATAGATATGGTTAAAGAGCCAGGAGGGTTACCGGCTTATATGGGTATTAAGCAAGGAAGGGAAGAATCATTTGGAAATTTTATCGATAGAACAGCTACTGCTATAGATCGGGCTGGTGTTGCAGGGCGCTATTGAAGCAGGTGTGCTTTGCAAAATAGCAATCCAGCAACCCAGAGAGTGTTAGCTACTTTAGGGGCAAATTGGACTATTGAGGAAGCATTAGAGTGAATGGCATTAATGCCAACAGCTTCACAGGCATTTATAGCAGAAGCCTTAAAGGAATTAGGATTAGGGTTGCAAAAGCATAGTCTACTCAAAATCGGGTGTTAGCTGCTCTTGCTCCTCTCCGAAGAGGCTCACTGGCAGTCATGTAAAGAGGCTCGAGACCATTCATCAAGTGTTACCGATGCGGCAATGAGGGACAGACGCAAGTTGCCGCCGTGACATCAGAGACACCAGCTGCTGCCGTAACATCGCTGCCACCTCCTGTCTGCAACCCGCAACAACCGGGAGCCTCGGCTTGGACTTATCAGCAGCAGTAGACGTCACACTAATGACAAACCGGCCTGAGAGGATACCCACTGGAATAAAGGGTCCTCTTATACTAAATGGACAAACATGTGGAGCATTATTGCTGGGACGTTCCTCTATAACTATGTTGGGATTATTTGTTTTGCCTGGTGTTATCGATGCGGACTTTACAGGGGAAATACAAATTATGGCTTACACCCTTTATCCTCCGATTAAAATTACAAAAGGACAACGCATTGCACAATTGGTACCACTGTCACAAATGACATCAGGAATACAATCATTTACTGGGCAAGCACGGGATGAAAAAGGTTTTGGCTCTACTGGTGTTACACTTTTAACTGTGGATTTACAAAATAGACCAAAACAAAAGGTTGAAATTACCTATGGGCATCAAAGCATAACCCTTTATGGATTATTGGATACAGGAGCAGATACTAGCATCATTTCTCCAGAAGCCTGGCCACAACATTGGCCTCTATTTCCCTCATCAAACATGCTCACAGGAGTGGGAGGATTTACATTGGCAAGCAGGTCGCCGTCTTTGTCTGTGTGCATTGAAAATCAACAAATATCTGCTGTGTTTTCAATTGTTCAACTGCCTCCTACAGTTTCCTGCTTAATTGGAAGGGACATTTTAACACAATTGGGAGTGGTGTTAACTAATCAGCACCCTTTGGGGTAATTGCCATTGCTTGGACTTTCCCCATTCCACTCACCTGGAAAACGGATACACCGGTGATGGTTAAGCAATGGCCATTAAAAGGGGAGAGTCTTATGCATGCCCATGAATTGGTACAGGAGCAATATACAAAGGGACACCTGCGACTGTCCACAAGCCCTTGGAATACACCTATTTTTGTAATCAAAAAGAAATCAGGGAAATATCATTTGATACATGATTTGAGGGCTGTAAATGACCAAATGGAACCAATGGGGGCCTTACAGCCTGGTCTTCCAAATCCAGCTATGATTCCAGAACACTGGCCACTTTTAATTATTGACCTAAAGGATTGTTTTTTCACTATTGGCCTGCATCCTGATGACATGAAGAGATTTGCTTTTACTTTACCAGCAATAAATCGTGGGGAACCAGATAAAAGATTTGAATGGACGTCTCTTCCGCAGGGCATGCGCAACTCTCCCACTTTATGTCAACTTTATGTTGATGCAGCATTACAGCCACTACGTCGTAAATGGCCAGCAACTATAATATATCATTACATGGACGATATTTTGTTTGCACAGCAACAGCCATTCTCCTCTTTACAGATTAACACCATTAGAAATACTCTTGCTGCATATTCACTTGTTATTGCTGCAGAGAAAATTCAGACTACAAAGCCCTGGAAATATTTGGGATGGACTTTGACGGATCAAATAGTAATACCACAAAAATTGGAATTACAATTGGACATTAAAACTCTACATGATGCACAGAAGTTGCTGGGAGACTTACAGTGGCTGAAGCCTATTGTGGGAATACCAAATCACTTATTAGAAGCCCTACGGCCTTTGTTAAAAGGTGTGGACCCTACTACTCCTGTACACCTGACAAAGGAGCATCATCTTGCCTTGCAGCAAATTAGTAACTGTGTACAGCAAGGGTATGTGTCTTGTCGACAACTCGACCACCCCATTGACCTTACTATCTGGAATAGCCCTTGCCACTTGCTTGGTGCTCTCTCTCAGTTGCAAAAGAAAACGGGGGAGATACGGGTGTTGGAATGGTTATCACCGCCACTACAGCATAAGAAAACAATACTTTCAAAAATTGAACAATTGGCTGCATTAATCAAAAAGGGGCGTCTCAGAATTCTTGAAGTGGATGGTAGAGAACCTGCTACTATTAGATTGCCTATGGAAAAAGAAACCTTGGACTGGTACTTGATAAATTCAAAGAATTTACAAGAAGCATTATTGATGTCACCTGCTAAAGTAGAGACTAGTAAATTAGTGCCTAGAGTTTTGCAATGGATGACAGAATGGAACTGGATTACTCGACCTTTAAGAGAAGAAAACCCCATAGAAGGAGCTATTACAGTTTTTACAGATGCAGGAAAGAAATCAAGGCGTGCTGCTGTTACCTGGCAAGAAAAAGGACAATGGAAGCATCAACTCCTCACAGCAGACCCTGCAGATAGCTTACAAACTTTGGAATTGTTAGCAGTAGTATGGGCGGTGTCCAACTTACAGGAGCCTTTAAATGTGGTCACAGACTCTATGTATGTTGCAGGAGTAGTCAAACGAATAGAGGAAGCAGCAATTAAGGAAGTGAATAATAAACGATTGTATGAGTTACTGATACAGTTAAGGAAAGCTTTACGGGAAAGAGCAAACGGTACCCTTAAGCAGTATATTGAAAAACATCAAGATTTGACAGATCCACAAGCATGTTTGGCTAAGGTTTTGTATGTGATTAATCATTTATGCATTTTTGGGGAAGATGATACCCCCCCTGCAATGAAACATCATCCAAGGTCAGGTCAGGAAAATACTAAGGAAACAGAGGTCTGGGTTAAGTATAAGAACCCAAGTTCAGGATTATGGAAAAAACCTGCAAAAGTATTATATTGGGATCGGGGGTATCTTTGTGTTTCCTCACCTACAGGGCCTTTGTGGGTGCCTGCTAAGTGGACTAAACCTGGTTTTGATGCAGCCTCTGGTGGATCGCCTTATGGAGGAGGACAAGGAGCGACTGGGGAAGAAACTGCTTCTAGTCCTACGACCACTACTGTTACAATTGAAGGGGTACTCGGAAGCGGTGGACAGAGCACTGACACGTCACTACCGGACGGCCCAGGAGTTGATTGGTTTCATTGACTCATTATCAACTTTTCACTTAACAGATCCAGCGAAACTACATTGCCTTGACTGTCACAATTCACATTGTGCTGCCTGGATAGCTCTACGTTGTGGGGGTTGTAAAAGAACTTTTTGGATAGAACAATCATTATTACGGGATTTGTGGTGTCATACTTGTGAACACGAGCATACATGGGGAAAAAGCTGGCAAGATGAATTAAGGAGACAAACGGGGCAAAACGCATATATAGCTTTAAATCTTTATGAGTCTCCTGAACAGAAGGTTCTTGCTTATTATCGATGGGAAATACAATGTATTGTAAATAGAATTAAGGTTCAAAGTAAATCACGTATAGTTTCTATAAGGTGTAGGAAATTAGTACCTTTAACACAGCATTCAGTTGTAGGACCCTTCCAAGGGGATCCTGATAGAGCATTAGATTGCTGCACTGATAAGTTGAAAAAATTAAGTTTGAAAGTGGCAGGACCAGTGAAATTAGGAGCAGCAAGATTGAAGACAGATAAGAAAAAGAAGGCAAAAAAGGGAACGGTCTCATTTGAATAGGGGTATCAGTGATTGCTAATTAATTTTCTATGATTAGAACAATTTTACTGTTGTGGGACCCTCGGGAGGATATAGTTGTTGAGGAGGATAACGAACAAGAACTACGATTACGAAATAAGATACACCTTGTGTTAAAGAAAGACCTTGAGCTGTTCGCCTCATATAGTAAAAAGGCTGAAGAGGCTTTGCGATCACCACCATTGAATTGGTTGCTTTGGGTTGAAGATACACAATTTTATACTGGTCCTTACTTACATTCGCTTCCTTGTTATGTTTGCAAAAAGGATAAAGATAAATGCTATGCATGGGTAGCTTTGCATTGTGCAGATTGTAATCAGGTTTATTGGTATTCACAGAAGTCATTGGGATATTTATGGTGTACATCTTGTTTTGGAAAGTGGATTCGAAATCATATCTGGGTTAGAGCTCTTGAACAAAGTACTGGCCTGCCAGGACGGACAGGATTACAGCTCTTTGAGAGTGCAGAACAAGTGGTTATAGCATATCTTAGGTGGAAGTTACAGGAAAACCTTAGAATATTTGAAATTACTAAAGCCTCACGCATCATAGCAGCTCGCTGCAAAGCTGATTTGCCTTCAAACTTACCTCGTGCTGTACTTGTGAGCAAGGATGCTGATTTAGAATTAGATCAGTATATCCAAGAATTGACTCAGCCTTACAATAGACAATCTAGCAAACCAGGGAAAAGACAGCGAAGAAAGAAAAAACAACGTAAGCAGGAGGAAGAAAAGGAGAAGCAAAGTAAGCAGAAAGAAAAATGAGGTTTGTTTTTGTTATACTGCTCAATGCTGTAGCAAGTGAAGCAGTAGGAGTAACACACTTTAGTCAACCAAGGGAAAATTTATGGGTAACGCTTGCTAATCAAACTAACCAATCATCACTTTGTCTTAGCCTTGGAGGAGTCACTAACCCATTTCGAACATGCCTGGTGGGACTTCCGGTGTGGTCTCCTGGAGAATTTTGTAGTTTGATAAACAATCAAACCTTATGTATGTCTAACATGTCAAACATCACATTGCCGGTGCAACAAGGGTATACTGCAGGTCAGAGTGATGGCTATCGTCAATGCTTACTAATCCAATCACTTAACACCTCTTTGCATTCTCCTCCTGAAGAATTGGATCTTTTTGGAAGTACAAATGCCAGCATATCTAACACTACAGCTGGTGGATGGTTTAGCTTCAAACTTTCGGGTGCTCAGAATTTAAACCAACCTAAAGAAACATGGGCCACCCTAGATTCATCCCTGAATGTGAGTGAATTCTCTCCACAGCATTACAGTCAATGTAACGGCACAAATATCACAGCACCAATGAAATTACCCACAGGAATATTTTTGATTTGTGGAGACAGGGCATGGAATGGTATACCAGCTAAACCACAGGGTGGACCCTGTTTTTTGGGAAAATTGTCACTGTTTCATCCTAATGTGTCCTTGCTAATGCAGCTGAGTCAAAATTCAAACAGGAGAAAACGTAGCATACATGACTTAGACTGCAGCAAGATAGGAGATCCACGGTGTTGGGGCACATTCAAACAGGTGGTGGTTTCAACTATCTTACCAGGAGGATCTGCCAATAAAGCCATGAATTTAGCAAAACAACTAGGATGCTGGGCAAGGGATGAGCTGAACAAGACATCACAAATTCTAGACATGTTAACTGCAGATGTGCAAAGTGTTAACCATGCTGTTTTGCAAAATAGAGCTGCTGTAGATTTTTTGCTCTTAGCACAAGGGCATGGATGTGAAGAGTTCGAGGGAATGTGTTGCATGAATCTGTCTGATCATTCAGTGTCCATTCACACTAAGATAAAAGAGTTACAACAGGGACTTCACAAACTTAAGGAAGAAGACGGTTTAGGAATTGACGAATGGCTTAAAGGCCTGGAACTCGGACCGTGGCTGAGGAACCTTGTGATCTATGCTATAAGACTGCTGGGTGTAATTTTACTGTTTTTGCTTATTTTGCCTTGTATCTTTAACTGTATCCAAAACATGGTCAGCCGTACAATAGCAAAAACATGGCAAACTAATCTCCTTGCTCAAGAAGAAAACGGGGGAAATGTGGAGAGCATTATTAATAATTGGTTAGCTGAGAAAGGCCACACTGATATAATGCCACTGGTTAAACTGAAGGAGAAAAGTCAGCAGTCAGCAAGCTGAAAGGAAGAGTCAGCAGTGACCTTGCTGCAACATGAGGATAGGGAGTTGAGATTAGTCCTGAATACATCCTAAGAATATGTAGAAAGTATCAAAAGTAGAACCATAGGAATGTAGAAGTAGGCGTAGGTGCTGATATGTAAGCTGACCAATCCTGAGCTCAACTTTTGCAATATGTATGAAGCTCATTATTAACTGTATTTAACCCGCCGTACTGATCAATAAAATCAAGCCTGTGATGATCAAAATGATGTCCTGGTTCCCTTCCGTCGACAGGCGGCACACAGGCCCCCTTGCTGCATGAACAGGAGGTCTAGTCCTCGCCTGTTCTGCAAGACCACTTCTGAGAGTGAGGAGACTGACTTCTCTAAAAAGGAGATGGATTTCTCGATCCTCTGCGGGTCCTCGTCAATTGTTGTCTGCAGCTGTGACAGTCTTTGGTGCTGGGTCGCTAGGGCTGAGACTCCTGTGGCCATTCCTGCTGCTCCTGGGCCTAGCAGCATTGCGACAGCTACACCTGTTGCTATTTCTCTTTTGTGGAGCCGGCTGGGCTCCCCGAGATGGCGATACACTTCTTCATCTGCGCGGCACAGGGCCCTAGGAACAATCAGAACTTGGACACAAAAGTCGTTAGAGTCATCGAATTTGGCAAGGAACACACACGGACTCACTCCAGATTGCTGGCAAACCCACATCCCAGACACGGATGGGACTGCCCACTTACTGTTTTTCCCGTTGGGTTTGACAACTTCGGTGCAGACATTGCCTTTCCGCCTAGCTAGGGTTACATTGTCAAAGCATCTGCCCTTGCCTGTTACTTGACTCAGGGTGATTCCTTTGTGGGGGGTGTCCCCTCTACATTGGTTGGGTGCATCTGCTGTGGGGTAACTTAAGGGAGTGTTTAAAGCGACTCCTTTCTAAAAGGGAGGTTCGACGTTGTAACAGAGCCAGCAGGATTCGGTTAGGTTAGGGTTAGATTCGTTCAGGGATAGGAAGGTAGCTTCTAACACACGAAGGATTGGATCTAAATCTGACTCGGCTAAATGGTCTACCTGAAAGGACATGTGTGTGGAGTGTGGGGAATTGGGGTCTACCTTTGGCCGTCCTGGAAACAGGTCGGTGATGCGGAGCACGAAGGATGGGGTGTTCAGTGTGGTGATTTCTCTGAGCACCTTGTCACTACTAAGGTGTTGCGTGACCCACTTGAACGGCCGATGGGGGTTGTGGTCTCGGCTGACTTGCCCTCTGGCAACAAGCCCCAACAGCAAGATCACACAGAAACACCATTGATGCTTGGGTCTCACCCGTGCGGGTCTCTCGGGTGCTGCCTGACGGCTTGGTGGTCGGTCACTTTCCTCTGGAATCGGGATGTACGTGTCACGAGAACATCCCATGAGCAGGTCCTGTAAACAGAAACTCGCAACTCTCGTCAGTCTCATTCTGCTCGCTATGGAGGTCCGGCTTAATTGGCTTAAGTGGACACCACCTGATTTGCCGTCCCTTTTGACAGCTGCGTCGTGGCTCTTGATGCGAATGACTGACACGGTGCCCTCTCGTGAGGAGAGTGCTTCTTCCAGCATTAGGGCTGCTGCTGATGTTGACACTCCTGGTCCCCTTTTTGTGTGAAGCGTTAAAGCCACCAACTGAGTGCTTTTCCACGCCCGGGACTGCCCTCCCACTCCGTTCACTGGAAGGACTTCTTTGAATTGCCAGTGTCCGGGCCAATGTGCTTGGGGAAAAATCGTGCAGTCTGATCCCGTGTCTGCCCAGAACTGAAACCCTATGACGTAGGGATGCTGACTGCCGTAAAGGCGGCATGTCCCCCACACCATCAGGGGTTCCTTCCCTATTCTCATGGCCAAGGCCACCCAGGGATCCCACGCTGGGGCGTCCCCTGCTGTTCCCGTGACTCCGGCGCGGCTTGTGGCGGTGGGGGGTGCGAAAGCATTACTGGTGGTGGTGTGCAGTTCTGGCATTGCGTTGTAGGTGGGGATGTAAAATTGACTGCTCCCTGTGGGGGCATGGGGTACGAGGGCCCCCTGCCCCACTGGGGGTTGCTGTAGTTGGGCCGCTGCACATTCCAGATGGGAGGGGGCTGAACACGGCCCGGCCACCCCCTCCCTCCCCCGTTTCCCTGGGGCCTGGATCTGCATTCCACAGCTAAATGTCCCTTCTTCCCACATGCCCAGCACGGTCCCCTAAGTTCTCCTTCTTGTGGTGGAGCAGCTGCTGATAGGCACCTTGGCTGGGGGCAGTTTGCTGCCACGTGGCCTGCCTGGCCACACTCAAGGCATGCCATCGCACTGGTTATTGCAGTGTGGATCGCTGCTTGGATGGGAGCAAGGTGTTCCTCCTTTGCCACGTGTCTGATCATGTCGGCTATGTTAGCCCCAGGTGGCAGTGATCTTAAGATGTCCTTGGTGGCTGAATTGCATTGCTGGCGTAGGCAGTCTGCCAGCATGGGACCCTTCGCCTCTGAGGGTAGCGCAGAGAAATCTAATGCGGCCTGAAGCTTGTCCACAAACTGAGTGAAGCTCTCACTCTCACCCTGTTTTATGGTGGACCACGGGGCAGGTTTAGCCACTACTTTGGAAGCAGAACGAATGGCCTCTCGGGCAGCCCGGGTGGTTGTCATAACTTCATGGGCCCTTAATCCCTCAGCCTGAGCCTGGGGGGTGATCATAGTGGGGTCTTTACCCATCAATCTCTGTATACTGGAGCCGTGTAGTGCATGGTCAGGTCCCGTTATCTGGGCTAGCTCCTTCGTGCATTGATCCTCCCACTCTTGTTCAAAAACAATCATTCCTGCCCCATCGAAAATCATCCTACACGTCTGTTTGATGTCAAAGGGAAGCATGTCATCCCCCCCAAAAACCCCGTCTATGAGTGTGTTAACAATGGCAGAATTAATTCCCTTGTCTGCAATCGCTTTAATAATCGCCTGTACCTCTTTTGGATTCACTGGAGAATAGGTCCTTCTTTGGTTTTCGCCTGCCCCCCCTACACGGACAGGGAACACTAACTTAGCTGAAGGGGTGTACTTGGCGCAGGCTATCTTTATTTTTCGCCAATCTGTAAGCGGGATCTGGTCTTTCTCTGATGACCCCTTCACCCATGCAGGAGCGCTGTGACTAGAGACTTTATATGCTGTTGCTCTCCCTCTGTTAAGGCTAGTATCCAAACCGGAGCTCCCCAACTCCCTCTCGGACTCATCCCGGCTCGGGTCTGAGTCGGAGTCAGATGTGGAATGGCCGAGCACTTCCGGGCTGCTCTGCCTTTTTCTCGGGCTCCGACCCCGCCCCCACCTGCGGAGGGCGGACCGTTCCCTTCCCCTGGGGTCCCCCGCCTCCTGCTGGGGGAGGTCCTTGCCTTATGTGGGCTTAATTTGAATAGAGCGCTCTGATTGGTCTCACCCTCCACCGCGGGGAACGCCCCCCCTCCCCGCTCTCCCGCGCATGCGATGTTAGGCGCGCTGACTCCATTTCCGCCCTTTTCCCCCTCTTCTCTTCCGCCCTGACCATGCGGTTGGTCGCCATTTTCGAGCCCATATGGCGGCGGAGAGATCGTATCGATCCGGGCGGTTTCTGACCGTCCCGCCGCTTCCCGCGCCTCCTCCGCCAGCCCCCCGCAAAAACACTGCACCCGTTGCTCTGCCTCCTGCGTCGGGTCAGCAATCGGCGGGGGGGAGACGGGTAGAGGGGCCGCGGTTTTGTCGAGGGGCTCCGGGGGAAGACTGGGATCTGGCGGGCTCCACGGGGGGGTTGGGGGGTCTCCCGGGGGTTCTGGGCTGGGGTTCGGGGGGAGGTTGGACGCGCCTAGCCCCCGCACATCCCCGTCTGCAATCTGATCACTTTCCGGGGTGGTCTGTGTCTCTGCCCCCACCCCTAGCTGCGGAGTAGCTATTAAGCAGCTTCTGGCAGCTTTCCAGGTTTCTTGCTCTTCTCGAGCTTTTTGCAGAGCCCGGATGACTCTGCCCCACGATTTTAGGGCTTTCCTCGAGCCCGAAGACATGGTATCCTCGGCCAGGGTTTTCGTACAATTATCCCACACGTCCGGGTGTAAAATATCCCCGGGGCTCTCTATAGCCCCCAGCTTAGTCAATCTCGACAATGCGAGAGTCGTATCTTTAAGCTTACAATCAATTCCCCATCGTGTGCACACTTCACTTATGACCTTTGTTATAGCTTCCATGATTCGAGGGCGTCCCCTCCGCTGCACAAGGCCAGCTGTGCAGCCGCCGTCCTCTGTCCAGGCGATTCCCGTTCCCCGAGCACTGGTTCGATCCCGGGTTTCCGGCACCACTTGTCGCCTTCTGATGCAAGGCGAGGCAACCTGGTTCCGAGGAAACGGCACGGCGACTCAAACTCTCCAGGGTCACTCGGGCCAAGAACACACACAGACACCAGTATGGTGGACGGTTCAAGACCTTTATTGTCCCGTTTCATCGGGTTTTATACCGGGAAAGTTTTTTCCCTACGTCAGGGGGCTTTACTTTACTGTAATTGGTTAGTAAGGAGTAGAAAGTTACTAATGTTAGGGGGGACTACATTCTTGGGTGATCTCTTATCACTAGAAGTTAGGGGGAGAGGAGCTCTACTGCTTTCCGTAACATCGTGAGATTTTCCGAGCATTTGACCCTATCTACTACAGTGGGCCTATTAGGGTAGAAATCAGGGTGGTGAGCCATGGGCACTGGTTGAACCACGACTCGAACCAGCTCTGTTGAGCTTCTCTGTCCATTTTTCTTAGGTTTAGTCGGTTTCTCAGTTCAGCCATGGAGTCTCTCACGACTCCGGTGTGGTCCACATAAAAGCAGCATTCCTCTTTCAAGGTGGCACACAGGCCTCCTTGCTGCATGAACAAAAGGTCCAGTCCCCGCCTGTTTTGGAGGACAACCTCTGAGAGCGAGGAAAGGGATTTTTCTAGGGAAGAAATGGATTTCTCAATCCTCTGCAAGTCCTTGTCGACAGTCATCTGCAGTTGTGCCAGTCCTTGATGTTTTGTTGCAAGGGCCAAGATGCCTGTGGCAGCGCTGGTAGCTCCTAAACCGAGGAGCATTGCGATGGTGATGCCTGTTATCACTTCTCGTTTGTGGAGCTGGTCAGGTTCCTCGAACAAGTGGTACACCTCTTCTTCCTGGTGATACAGGACTCTGGGGACAATTAAAACTTGGACACAAAAGTCAGTAGAATGATCGAATTTGTCAAGGAGTACACATGAGCTTACCCCGGATCGTTGACAGACCCACATTCCCGATGCAGCTGGGATCACCCACTGGAACTTCCCTCCCTTAAGTCTGACGAATTCCCGGCAGACGTTGCCCATCTGCTTTGCCAAGGTTGCATTGCCAAAGCATTTGCCTTGGCCCGTAACCTGACTTAGGGTGATGCCTCGCTGGGGAGTGTCCCATCTGCATTGGCGTGGATTGTCTGACTTTGAGAAGATGAATAGGAGATCGAGGGCAACACCTTCGGAAAAAGGCGGTTGTGCATCATAGCATAACCAGCATGACTCTGTGAGGTTCGGGTTGGATTGGTTTAACGATAAGAAGGTAGCATTTAACACGCTTAAGAATGGATTGGAGAGGGTTGGTTTGGCTAAGAGATTGGATGGGGAGGAGGTTAGTTTTAGCATCTGTGTTTTGTGGCTAGAACTGCTGTTAGCTGTGATCCCCTTCCTGGGTCTACTCATTGCTAGAATCGGATTGGGTCCGACTGATTGGGATATTGGAGGTGGGAATCTGATAATTTGCATGTTCACCCAGATGCAGCGAGAGAGATAAATAAATGCTGTCCACACTTTGCCCGTGGCCCAGCCATCATTGGTTGCAGGATTGTCATTATATAGCCTGTGCAGGTGTGCTGTTTCCTGCCTTGGAGCAAAATCACGTACCCACCCATATCAAATTTTGGTTTGAGACAGCTGTGGGGAGTATACCTAATTTGCAGGAACTTATCAGGCTGTTGTGGTTTCCATCTATTGCTTGTCACAATAGTTTCACACCCCCAATATCCACAATATCCATACCCTGGGTAATTACAGTAATTTTTTCCTGGGTTGGAAGCAGGGCACCAGTAGGTCTGAAATAATGTCGTCTCCTCAAATTTGGGGTGCCCTGTATGCGAGGGAAAAATGTCTTTTAGCCTGAACTCGAAAGATGGGGTGTCGGCTGTAACAATTTTTTTGATGACCCCCTCACCTGAGAGATGGCGTAGAACCCACCTGAATGGCTGGTGAGGGGGATGTTTTGTGTCTGCCTGTCCTCCACCTGCTAACCCTAGAAACAAGATCACACAGAGATACTGTTGCTGCTTTGATTTTGATGGTGCGAGCTTCTCAGGTGATGTCGGGTTGCTCGGTGGTCTCTCTCTCTTTCCTGGTAGTGGGGCGTATGGGTTGCAGGGGCGTCCTGACTGGGGGCAGTTTACTGCCACGTGGCCTGCCTGGCCACACTTAAAGCATGCCATCACACTGGTTATTGCAGTGTGAACTGCTGCTTGGATGGGAGCTAGGTGTTCTTCCTTTGCAACATGTCTGATCATGGCAGCAACATTGGACCCAGGTGGCAGTGATCTTAAAATGTCCTTGGTGGCTCAGTTGCATTGCTGGCGTAGGCAGTCTGCTAGCACAGGACCCTTCACCTCTGAGGGTAATGCAGAGAGATCTAATGCTGCCTGAAGGCGGTCCACAAAGTGAGTGAAGCTCTCACTCTCACTCTGCTTTATAGTTGACCGTGGGGATGGTTTGGCTATTACTTTGGAAGCAACACGGATGGCTTCTCGGGCAGCATGGGTTGTTGTCATAACCTCATGGGCCCGCAGGCCCTCAGCCTGCACCTGGGGGGTGATCATAGTGGGGTCTGTGCCCATTAGCCTCTGTATGCTGGAGCCGTGCAGTGGATGGTCTGCCCCTGTTACTAAGGCTAGCTGCTTTACACAATTGTCCTCCCATTCCTGTTTAAAAACGATCATCCCCGCCCCATCGAAAATCAGCCTGCAAGTCAGTTTGATATCAGAGGGAAGCATATCATCACCTCCAAAAACGCTGTCAATGAGTGTGGAAACCATGGCAGAATTAATCCCCCTGTCTGCAACCGCTTTAACAATTGCCTGCACGTCTTTCGGGTTTACCGGGGAGTAGGTTCTTTGATTTCCGCCTGCCCCCCCACACGGACCGGGAACACCAGTGTGGCAGACGGAGCCCACTACGCACAAGTCATTTTTATTTTCCACCAGTCTGTAAGCGGGGTTCGATCTTTCTCTGATATCCGCTTAACCCACGCAGGAGTGCTGCAGCTAGTGATCTTGTATGCCGCTGTTCCCTTTTTGTTAAAGCTCAAGTCAGTATCGGAATCGTCCTCTGACCACCTTTCGAGCCCGTCCCAGCTCAAGTCAGAGTCCGAGCCGGAAGCCGACTGCCTGGAAATTTCCAGGCTGCTCAGCCGTTTTCTCGGGCTCCGACCCCACCCCTTCCTGCGGAGGTCAGGCCGTTCCTTCCCCCTGGGCTCCCCCTGCCTCCTTCTGAGGGAGGTTCTTGCCCTATAGGGACCTAATTTAAAATGAGCGCTTTGAATGGTCTTACGCTCCTTCTCGGGGGCCGCCCCTCCTCCACGCTTGCCCACGCTTGTGCTGTTCACCGAGCCTTCTGCATTTTCACCCCCCCGTGTCATCATTCCAGCCCTGGTCACGCGCTCCAGCACCATTTTCAAACGCATATGGCAGGGGTGCCTTTTTATCAACCGCGTCGGGGTCCGATATTATAGCAGCATTCCGTGCCTCCTCTGCTAGCCCCTGCCAAAACGTCTGCGTGCGCTCCCCCCCCCCGATGGTGAGTCTGGTCGCTGAGGGGGTTCCGGCGTTCGCGCCTCCGTGCACCTGAATGGGTCAAAGTCCTCCGCGGTTTGCGTCGCTGCTCCTACTCCCAACTGCGGCATGGCTAATAAACAAGTTCGCGCGGCTTTCCAGGATTCTTGCTCTTGCCGAGCTTTTTGCAGAGCCTGGATAACTCTGCCCCACGATTTGAGGGTTTTCCCTGAGCCTGAGGACATGGTTTCCTCGGCCAGAGCCTTCGTGCAATTATCCCATATCTCCGGATGGAGAATATCTACTGGGCTTTCTATAGACCCTAGCTTTATCAGTCTTGGCACTGCGAGAATAAAATCCTTAAGCTTACACTCAATACCCCACTGAGTGTGGATCTGACTTACGACCTTCGCAATAGCGTCCATGCTCCTCACTGGTCCGGGGGCATCCCCCCCGCTGCACTAGGCCAGCTGTGCAGCAGCCAGTTCCTCGTCCAGGCGATCCCCGAACCCCGGGCGGTGATTGTGTCCCGGGTTTTCGGCACCAGATATTGCCTTCTCAAGGCGTGGCGACCAGGTTCTTAGTCCAGCACGGTGGCCATAACCCCAGGGTCACTCGGTCCATATGCTCCTGACACCAACGTGGTGGACAGCAAATGGCGTTTATTGAGGGGTCACAAGGGTTTTTATAGCTTGGGCAGTCAGTGTCATTTCCTTCTGCTCGCGTCTGACTGGGTGCGGCCAGGTACGGAGCAAAGGTCTGACTGCAGGGTGGGGGGGATGTCCCGACTGACCGTACAGCTCGATTTCTTCCGCACGCATATCCCTAACTCTCCACAGCCCCTGAAGAGCTTTGTTTCGGTTGTGAAATTCATTCCCCCTTCCCCCAATGAAAAATAGTATAATTTGGGGTCCAGATGAATTGAATTGTGCCTCCAAGATCTCCCCGGACATGGCCTGGCAGACTCCATCGGCTGGATCCCAAAGGATAACTCAGCATCACGTTTGGTAGCTATAACCCACCCCTCCTCTTCCTCCCTCTTTTCCTTATTTTCTCCTTTGTTCCCCCGGTTCCCCTCACCAATGCATTTCTGTTGTGGTTATTTCAAGAAAATTGCACTTGTTGATTGTTACTGCAAATTCCCTGTGCCCACGTTTTTTTGTGGTTGTGTTGGTTTTTTTGCACCCTGAGATCACCCCTACGAACCATCACATCATCCATTCACTAGGACGGATCATGACAAATGGTCTCCATGATTCTACGGGGCCTTGCAATGTCACAATGATCTCCATGGATCCACGGTGCCCCTCAGGATCACAACGGCCCTTTGGCTCCATAAGGCCCTGAAATGCAGCAATGGCCTCTTGGTTCCACAAAGCCCCGCTGCTTCACACTGGCCCCTTGGGACCATGCAGCCCAACAGAGCCGCAATGATGTCCTTGTTTCCACGAGGCCCCACAGTGTCACAATGGTCCCTTGGATCCATGGTACTCTGCAGTGTCACAATTGCCCCTGCGTGTCACAAGGCTCAAAAAAGTCACAATGGTCTCCATAGTTCCTCAAGACCCCACAGTGTCACAATAGCCCCATGGATTTCATGGTACTCACAGTGTCACAATGATCTCCTTGGTTCCACAAGTTCCTACAGTGTAACAGGCTCCACAAGGGCTTGCAGTGTCACTATGGCCCTTTGGCTCCACAACGCCCCGCAGTGTCACAATGGTCTCCATAGGAAGGAAACAAGTGAGCCCCAATGTGCAGGGGCAGATGAGAGGCAGTCACCAGAGGCCAAGGCTAGCCAGACTTGACTGTATTAGCAGATTTTATCTGGGAGCAATCCGTGGATATAGGGAATTTTAGAGGTGGAATCCTAATTTCAGCCATGGGAGGCTAGACAAGAAAGACAGTTCTTTTCCATAGGAATAAAAGCACAGAGCCCCAGTGCCTCATGGTCAGATGGGAAGTGGTCCTTGGCATGTCTAATTCAGTGGGACCTGTCAGACAGCCCCCAGGAGGCCAAACCAGGCAGACCTGTTCCATGTTCCCCTGATTTCATGGAGTCCCATACTGTCACAATGGTCCCCTTGATTCCATGAGGTCTTGCAATGTCACAATGGTTTCTTGGTTTCATGAGGCCCACATGGCTCCATGCGGTTCTGCTGTGTCACAATGGCTCCTTGTTCCTATGGGCCCCACAGTTTGATCATTGACCCTTGCTTCTATAGGGTCTCTGAGTTGCACAATGGCCTCCTTGATTCCATGAGGTTCCATAGTCTCACCGTGGTGTCCTTGGACCCACATTGTCACAACTGACCCATGGTTCCATGAGGTTCCGTAGTGTCACCATGGTCGCTGTCAGAGGCTGGATGAGATCGACGTCCCGAGACACCTTGGGATGCTCGGAATGCCCGTGTGGGGCCAGGGCCAGGTCAGGCCTTGGTTTGTGGTGGGACAGAGCCCCGCTCCCAGCCCTGGCCTGGCAGAGCTGTCAATCACACAGCAGGGGGTGATGTTAACCCAGCTCTGCTTAGCCCAGCTGTTAATCAATCAATCACACACTAGCAGCTGGTGCTACCCTGGCTCTGATTGGACAAGCAACTGACAGTCCCACCCAGAGGCGGGCTCATGAAGGCCCAGGGGGTTAAAAGCCGGAGCACAAGGCCAGACCATGGTCTGGGTCCTGCCTTCTCCTGGGGTTCCTTTGTGAGCAATGCTGGAACCTGAGCAGTTGGCACCTATGTGTGTGTCTTTCTATGGATCTTCTGTCTTTCTGTTGTTTGCTATTTCTTCTCCTTCTAATCTTACTTAGCTGGAACATTTTTGGGTAACTTAACATCTTAAGGGATAAAGGTTTTTAGATTAAATTTGCTAAGTTATTGAATTTAATGCTATGATAAGGGTTTCATATTGAAGCGGATGTTGTATTAAACCCTTTGCAAAAGTTCCTTGATTGTCTATATTTTGCCAATAATATTTTGTGTCATTTTGACCTCTTAGCTACATTGATCAGAGCATGGTGCTGGTATCAGTGGGCTGTGGGTTCAACCCTGTGTGGGCCATTCACTTAAGAGCTGGACTTGATGATCCTTCTGGGCCCTTCCTACCAAGAATATTCTTTGCATCTGTCCATGTTGATAATATCTGGTTGGTGTTTCTCCTGTGCACCAAATTCGAGTCAAGGAACCTTTGGTTACCCCCAGCATTTCAGTGTTCTGGGGTGTTGCAGCCCTGCAGGCTCACAATGGCCTCTTGTTTCCATGAGGCCCCACAGTGTCACACTGGCCCCTTGGTTCCATGGGCCCCAACAGTGCCACCATGATCCCCTTGGTTCCACAACTTCCCACAGTGTCCCACTGGCCCCTCGGTTCCCTGAGGATCTGGAGTGTCACACAGGTTTATGCCATTTGTCCTTGCTGCCCTTCACATCCCCCTGGCCCACAAACAGCCCTGAGCCAGACGTGAGGGACAGGCCCTGCTGTTCCAGGCTGGGCTCAGGACTTGGCCTTTCTGCTTCCCCCAACCAGCCCAGGCCTTGCCCAGCACTGCAGTTCCCTGCTCCGAGCCTTGGGCTCCCTGCAATCCTGGCCTCAAGGATCTTCTCTCAGCAGTCCCTGGGCAGCCTTTGGCACTCCCTGCCCTCACTGGGGCCCAGCCATGCTCCAAGACACTTGGAGTTTTGCTGCTGACTCCTTGAGCAGCTTCTTCATCCTTCTCTCTGTGCCTGAGGCTCCTGGACCCAGCTCCAAACCCACCATGGGGATCATGAAAATACAGAATGCCCTCGGGGGCTCTTTGTCTCTCTTGCATTGTCTTTGAGTCTCCAGGGCTTGTGCAGTGATTAGAGTCAGTTTGGAGTTCTGTTCAGGAGGATAATTTCAAAGCGCACCTCATGATTTTTAGTTTTTTAATCACGAGTATTTTTTTTTTATTTTTCAGTTCAGAGAAAAGGTAACTGAAGCTTTCCCCAAGTGATCTTGATGCTGAATGTCTCCTTAGGAGGTCTGGGTGCAGAGAAGAATGACACCCTTGCAGGCTGACTCTGTTTGGACAACCTGCTCCTCATCCCCAGCCTCACCATGTCTGACATCGTCCACCTGGGATTAACATCCCAAAATATAAAAAAAAAAGTAATTTATTCTTTATTTTTAATATTTTCCAATTAAATGTATTAATTGTATTTATTTCTTATTTGTAATAATAGTTGTTTCATTTTTGTTACCTAATTTTATATTTATATCAAAAATCTATCCGTGTTTAGCAACCAATAAAATTAATGGTAACTGCTTCTAAGTATCACAATTCCCTTCATTCACTAATTCACCTCTATTGGTTATTAATTTTTCCTCTATGCTAATTCGCCCTATGTTTAGTCCTTTTGTAATGTTTTTAATCCTGTTTTTCTCACACATGGTTCAAGGGGGCACTTGGGCTTACACGGAGATCATTTTGGGGCACATTTGGGGCAGTTTTGGGTCTGGGGAGGGAATTCAGAGAGAACTTGAGCGTCGGGAGAACACTTGGGGGAGCCGGGTGGGAAATGGGGGGTGGGGGGAAGCACTCAGGGATTCTGAGGGACAATTCGGGGCCCAGGGGACCCCTTGGGGATGCAGGGAGACCCTTGGAGATCAGGGAGGGGAATTTGGGGCCCTTCGGGGTCCGGGCGGGCCCTTGGGGGGCTCTAACGGGGCTCTCTGGGCGCGGGGGTGAAGGCAGAGCGCTAATGGCGCCCTGCAGAGCGCGGGGGTGACGGGAAACGAAGTCTCGGCTGCATTCAAACGCCACGAACGCCGCGGAGCATGATGGGAGCTGTAGTCCCAGAAGTAGCTCCACTGCAGCACTTGGAGGTCCGGGCAGCCAGTTGTGGGTGCGGGCGGCCACTTCGGGTCCTCAGGGGGCACCTTCGGGGAACCTATGGTGCCGGGAAGCCCTTGGGGGACATCTGGAGAGTCGGCCCCTTTGGGGCACGGAACATGACGGGACTTGTACGGCCGGAACAGGTTATGTCGGGGCTCTGGGGTCGCAGGGCATATTGAAGATGGTGGTCCGGCTACAAAGATGCTCTACGGTGCGCAGAGCATCACGGGAGATGAAGTCTCG
The DNA here is from genome assembly GCF_035770615.1 of Melospiza melodia melodia. Taxonomy (NCBI): domain Eukaryota; kingdom Metazoa; phylum Chordata; class Aves; order Passeriformes; family Passerellidae; genus Melospiza; species Melospiza melodia. The sequence goes on from NC_086210.1 coordinate 6,897,526, forward strand.
GCTGCAATGGCGCTCAGTGGATGCCGCGGTGCATGATGGGAGCTGTAGTCCCGAAAGGACCCATTGCTCACTGTCATCCTCCCCAGCCCATTCCATCATTCCAGAGGCTGGTCCATCACAGGGGATGTCCTAAATCCACTCGGTGCCTGCTTCTTCCCCAGGTGTCTGTAAGGTTGCTTTGGCAATGAGTACCACACTCTGATTAAATTCTTTCATGGGGCACCTGTGCCCATAGCACCCATTTCCAAGCTCAGGACAGTGTCCCAGGCAGTGACATGGGACACAGGGTCTGTCTGCAGTCATCCAGCGGTTGTTCTCGCCACCACAGGCACACAGCACTTGCCGTGGTGGGTTTGGGGGATAGTCAGTCTGCCAGAACTCCCCACACTTATATTCCAGCCCTCAGGAGCAAAATCCTCCCCAAAAAGGTTTTTTATTTGGGAGGTCAAAAACTCTTTATTTGATATTTCTGAGCCCAAATCCTCCCTAAATGAGTGTTTCTTAGCTCCCTAAACTGGTATTTCAGACACCAAAATATCCTTAAATTGATGTTTCTCAGCCCAAAATCTCTCCAAATTGCTGCTTCTGAGCTAAAAATAGCCCTAAATTGCTTTCGTTGACACTCGGAGCTCCCTAAATATTTTTTTTTCCCCGAGCCAAAACCCTCCCAAAATCAGTGTTCTGGAGCCCCAAGGCCCCACAGAATTGCTAATTCTCGGCCCCAAAGCTCCTGAGCTCACCATTCTGGCCCCGAAGCTGCTGACACAGGGGTTTCTAAGCCATGAAGTTCCCAGATCAATGTTCCAGAGCCCTGACGCCCCTCACTCACGCCCTGTGCCTGGTGTGCCATCAGCCCGGGGGGTTCATCTCAGCCAGGGAGGCTCCGGGAGCGATGGGCGGGGAGCGCTGGCTGTGCCCATTTCCCACCCCCAGCCAAGGAACCGCTCCCTGACCGGAGCGGGGAAACCTCATTTAGGGGAAATCGGTGTAAAACTGGGAAAGGAGCTGCGGGCAGAGAGGGAGGAGCCCGTGGGGGCGGGAACGGGTCGGGCACAGTGAGCTAGTGAGCTGTATCTATCCCAGTTTTTAAGCAGTGCTTGCGCCCCAGCGCAGAGCGGCTTCTCCCCTGACCTGTCCCAGGTAAGCGCCTGCCCCTTGCTCCCGGGTTTCCTCAGGGCTTGCTCCTTCTGCTCCCGAAACTGATGTTTCTCAGCCCAACAGTTCCCTAAATCGCTGGTTTGGAGCTCCAAAGCTCCCTAAATAGGGACTACAGAGTCCAAAATCGGCTTAAATTGTTTTTTTTGGAGCCCAAAAGCTCTCTAAATTGTTGTTTTTGCTCTGAAAATATCCCCACATCACTCTCCCTGATTCCCAAAGCTCCCAACATGACTTTTTCTCAGCCTTGAACTCCCCAAATCAGGGTTTCATAGGCCTGTGTGTCCCTAAATTGGTGTTTAAGAGCCCCAGTGCTCCCTAAATCAGCATTTCTGCACCCAAATGCTGTTTCAGGTCCCAAAAACGTTGCCAGGTGGGTGAGCCCCAATGCTCCTGAGACTCCTGTATTCTCAGCTGTGAACGTCCCCAAATACCAATTTTTGAGGCCAAAAGTGCCCTGAAATGGTATTACTGAGCCCCAAGTGTCTGGAGACTGAATTTCTGAGCTCTGAAGTTCATTAAATTGGTGTTCCTGAGCCCTGAAGCTCCCCAAGTTGCTTTTCCTGACCCGCAGAGCTTCCTGAGTTCCCTTCATCCTGAGCTCCAGGTGAAAAGGCAGCGCTTGGGAGAGGGAGCACACGGGCCAGCAGCCAAACAAGGCAGCAGCACCCGGGGCTGTGTGAGCAGGAGCCCCGCCAGGGGAAGGGCTGATCCCTGCCCAGCGCATTGACACCACACCTGCCCAGCCACAGGGGGCTGTGGCACTCAGGAACCACTGCCCTGGAGGTCCCTGGGGTGGCAATCCTCCTCCAGCTGTCCTTCAGTCCCGGTGGAATTTCCTAAAGAATATCAGTGTCTGCAACAACAGAAGCGTGACCCTGCCCAAACAGAACTGTCTGCAGCAGAGCAATCAGCAATCTGCAGCCGCCCCTCTGGGCAAGGCCAGTGCAATCACTGTTGGCCATGCACAGCAGTGACACCCCCTCCTCACAAGGCCTTTCGGGCAGTGACCGTCCCTGGGCTGGGCACTGCTGAGGGCCCTCAAGTGCTGAATCCAGTTCTGCCAGAGGGGATTGAGTGGGAAAAGCTCCCTGGACCAACCTGGGGCCTTCACTGAGTTTTGCTGAGGCCTGAAGGAGCCCTGCTGCCCTCCAGGGCCCCCAGGGCTTTCAGTGTCTTTGCCTCATCAAGGCCTAGCAGTGCAGCAGAGGGTGGGGGACCAGTCAGGAAGGGTTGGAGGGAGACCACAAAGTTAATATTTCATAGAATTCCCATTCAAAGTCGATTGTCCCTTCCTGCCCTCAGTCTACAGACACTAATCCAGTTCCTAATTCATTCCTACATAGAGAAAAAATTGTCAATTCAGGCCTTATTTATTTATTTAATGTTATTTTTGATCAATAGCAAAAATTGTTGCTATGACTCTTGCTACACATTAAATGGGAGAAAAGTAAAAAGTAAGTACCATGTTGATTAGGCCCAGCCTGGATGCCATGAATACATTATGGCCTAATGTTTGTTTCTTTGATCTTGGGTGATCAGGAAAAATTTTTAGTCTGAATATGTAATAAATAATTATTTCATGGAGTGAGTAGAACTTAAAAATATAAAATATAAATATTAAAACAATAGCTCACCTTAGCACCCCAGACAAAGCATAATGAGATTTCACCACCACTCATACAATGCTCCTGGATTTAACTCACATGCTGCTATTAATGTTGTATTAGACTCAATGCATAACTCAAAATGTCTAATTTTTTGGGCCTCTGTTGGTGGACCAGACTCTGTTGGTCTCTGGGCAAGAGACATCACTGACAATGCAGAAGAGAGAGTTTTTTGTGAGTTTTTTTGTTTTCTTTTGGCTTGGTTTCTTTCTTTTTGTTGGTTTTGTTTGTTTACCTTTCTCCTCTCTCCCTGCAGTGCCTCATTTTCTTTTCCTTTATCCTCTCCTCTTCTGTCTTTCCTCCTTCATTTTCTTTTTCCACCTCAAAGCTTCCACTTTGGCTCAGGATTGCAGCTCTAGCCCTGCTGAAAATAATTCTCCTGTCTAAAGCAGTTGTCAGGGCTCCTTCCAAATATGAGAGACACAGAGGACAATGTGTCTCTGTCTGTGAGAAGTGGGGTGACCCATGCCTGGAAGCACAACCATCTTTCCATGAGCGGTGATCTGAGCTAATGTCTGTGCTCATCAGTGATCAATGGCAGAGGTACATCCAGGACAACTCCACGTGCACATCATCTACTCATTGTTACTGTTTGAGAAGCCATCACGCTATTGCTCTGCTTTCAGGAGAAAACTCCTCAAACTCTGAGCATTTTTTGCCATTTATATGCTTTCCCTCCTTTCAGACCAGAGCAAAACAGCAAAATGTAGTGGGAGGAGATGGAGCAGGGTTCATTTCTGGGAAATCACCCCTGGCATTTCCTGTCTGATACCTTCAGTTAGACCCGTGGGACAGCCATGGGCCCTGGGGCTGTGACTTCTCTTGGGTCCCTGCCGCCATTTCTCTATTTCTAATCCTCCCCTCTTTTCCTCACCTGGGTCTATCCTCTCCTTGAGCACCACGAAAGCTTTCTTACATGCAGCAGCTTTTGGCAAGGGGTCCCTTAATTCAGTCCAGGTCCTCCTTCTCTGGAACATGGCCAAAGAAAACAGAAAGTCCCAAGGAGCAGACAGCCCAGGGAAATGGAGTGCAAGAAAGAGGGAGAGCAGAGCACAGCAGTGAGTTGTGCCCTGAGCAGACCTTTCCTCACTCTTGAGCAGTCCCTGTTTCTGCCTTCACCTCGTCCCTGCTGCTCTGATGGATGTGCTCAGAAGGGACAGGCAGCTTTGTTGGAAGGGTCAGCAGGGCCGTGCTTTCTGCAGCCAGCTGTGCAGAAGAGGATATTTAGGAAACTTCCCAGTCTGACCCTTCCCAAGGCTCTCTGGCCATCACACTCCGGCCACCAGAGGTGTTCAGTGTTGGGAGGAGCCCCTCCACAGCAGTGGCTGCAGTGCCCCAATGGGCCCTGCTGGACTCCCCACACCCAGCCCCTGTGTCCTCCCTGGTTCCAGCCCAGGTTTCCCAGAGCAGTCTCAGCTGTCTGATTCCATAAAGCCATTTATTCCCAGTGCAGTGACACAGGAATAGCCTGAGATGTTGCTCCAACAGCCTGAGATGTTCCTCCAAGCCCCTCAGTTTTATCCCCTCAGTCTGGATGCCCAAGGCTCGAGTCTGGCTCTTCCTCCCGGGCCCTCAGCTCCTGCTGGGTCTCTCGGTGTCCCTTCCCCAGTGGTGCCACCACTCTTGGTGCCCTTTGTTGGGCTCTGTTGGCAGTTCATGAGCTCTTGTCTGGGGCTCCCACCTGGAGCTCAGCTTGCATCAGGCACTGCAGCTGCCCCAGCCACCTGCACCAGGTGTGTTCACAGCCAGGAGAGGGGAGAGTGGGAGTGAGATGATTTCAGTTTTGTCTTTGTTACCCAGCTTGCTGCTCTATTGGGAATTGCTGAGAAAGCAAAGTAATCGACCCCAAGTGGAGTCTGGTTTGCCCATGGTGGCAGCTGGAGAGGGATGTCCCAGGCTTTATGTGAGCTCTTCAGTTGTATTTTTTCCTCCTATCCAGTTGAGGAGGGGGAGTGAGAGAAGTTTGATGGGCATTTGGCAGCCAGCCTGTAAATATTCTCAGTTCAGTCAAAGAATGAACAGAGACAATTTCTCACAAACTGAACCTAACAATCCTAGGAAAAAAAAAATCAAACCATTATTATCTCTCTTTCTATAACCATTGTTTATAAAAATGGTTTGCTAGAGTGTACTATTCATAGTGCATCAATACTGTGAGAGGTTTTCACCTTAAGACCAATCAGGTCTTAGGTCCACTACTGTTCCTATATGAACTGTATATTTCTTAATACTGTACACGAATAATAAAGTGTCTTTCATGCGTTCTGCATCATGGAATGAGTGGTAATTACTCTCTGGTCGGGACACTTCCTGCGTCGACTCCAGCCAAGGTCACTTGTCCTTTCACCATAGATTTCTTCATAGCTGGTCAGGATAACCTCCAGGATTTGAGTCTGAAGGAATGGAAAATGGTCCCTTGCCTCTGAGGAAAATATGACTGGGGTTGAACACCAGGTTCTGCACTCTGCAAAAGCAGAAGGTCTTAATTTTTACCAAGGAAGATGAAGTGTGTGTCTGTGAGAATTCTCAGAGCTCCAGGGCAGACAAGATGGGTTAGGGACCAGCTGGGAGTGCAACAGAACATCTTATCAACTGCCTTGTCTTCTCTAGTGCTGAGATGTTGCTCACCACAGAGATTTTGCCCCTCTTTTCCCTTGCATTGCAGAATGAACCTAGAGAAAATGATACGGGAGACCACAAGCAAGGACTGAGTATCTTGGAAAGAGCTGTATTCCGTTTGGACAGTGATGGAAGGGAAAATCGGTAAATTAAAAAACCCTGAGTAGATCAGAGGTTTGAGTAGTATATTTTGAGGGATCTATGTGTATTTTGAGGGATCTATGTGTCACAAAAAAGCTCTTAAATGCATTTCTAAAACCTAAGAGGAAATATCATCGCGAAGCTTCCTCGTTTTCATTTTTCTTTTTCTTTTCAGGTGAACCTAATGGCCACAAAAAAAGGGAGTTCATGGCGGCATGACCAAGGAGGCCAATTTGAGTCCATAAGTAAGTGTGGACTCATGGCTCCCATTGCTCTTGCCTGTGCCCATCCTTGGGAACCTTGGATGGGATGTGCTATCCCTGGGAGAAGTGAGGCCAATGGAGATCTCTCCCATGAACACATTGCCTGCAGAACCCCTTCCAGAGCCCAGCTGAAGGCCTGGCCTTTGGGCTGGGATCAGTTTGGTCAGAGGGGTGACCTCCTTTGACCAGGGACACATCCTACTCTAGCGGGGGATGTTGCTGAGCAGGGCTTTGAGGGTCAGGCTGAAATGAATGTGCCAAGGGACAGTGAAGGGGCCTGGGAGGTTCCTCTCCACTCCTGGTGTGTGGCAGAAGGGTCTCACCCTCTCGTCGGTGTCTGTGCTCTGGTGGGACTGAGGCACCTGTGTGGTGCCCGAGTGCTGTGGCAGCTGAGGCAGCTCCCTGGCCCAGGAGAGCCGCAGTGGGCCCGAGGGTCAGGAACCCCCCAGCACTGCATGGGGCTCCTGGGTCACATGTGGTATGTGTTCTGCCCCAGAACCTGCTCAGTGCAGCCCTGGAGTTCCTTGGGGAAAGGTCCTTGTTAAATACCCTGTCTTTGATTTTATTTTCATGTGCATCTGATGTCCAGTGTCTGTGGCTGCTGGCTGTCTGGCTCAGAAAGGTGTAGAAGTGCTATTCAAAGAGCTAAGTAAGTGTGCTGGATCCCATTGCTCTTGTCTGTGGCCATCCTGGGAACCCTTGGAATGGAATGGGATGGGATGTGTTATCCCTGGGAGAAGTGAGGCCAATGGAGGTCTCTCCCCTGAGCACATTGCCTGCAGAACCCCTTCCAGAGCCCAGCAGAAGGCCTGGCCTTTGGGCTGGGATCAGTTTGGTCAGAGGGGTGACCTCCTTTGACCAGGGACATGTTCTACTCTAGCAGAGGTGTTCCTCACAATTAGTAATAATGTCAAAGACAGAGCACATCCCTTCTGGGATTTCCTTTCCTTTCTTTGAGCACTAAAGGAGGAATCTTGCCCTGGGCTTAGATACAGGAACAAAAGGCAGAAGCCTTTCTGTGGAGGTGAGTGCCAGTCCTTGCCCACACTACCTGGAGACTGAACCCTGCCAAGCAGGAAGGAGATCCAGAGCTCTGTCCTGCATGAGGGCTCAGTGCAGTCAGATTGAGCAATCCCACCTGTCCATAAATTCCCATTTCCAAAGGCCTCCAGCCAGTCCTTTGTTACATTGCCCATCCCCATGCAGATGCCCAGGATGCCAGGGTGCAGAGATGTCCCAGCAGGGGGTTTTCCCAGCACAAGCAGGAGAGGAAACAAAAAACCAACCTGTAGAAGACCTAAGAAGAGACCTGTGGGAACCCAGAACATCCCTCTGGCAGTCCAGGATGGCCAGGACCCATGCCAGGGGGCTCAGAAGCCCTGGCACAGAGCCCAAAACACCAGTGGGTTTGATTATGACCCGTGGAGCCAATTACAGACCTTATATGAAGATCAGCAAGCCACAACAGTTTAAGCAGAATATTAGTGAAGTTGTCACGGGATGGAAAAGTAGATTTTGGGGTTTTTGGTATGGGGGTTCAGGAGGCAAGATGGAGGGAACTGGGTGTGTCCAGCCTTTCTCCTCCTTCTTCTTGGCCTCCATCTTCTGCTGTGATGTTGGCACTTACTGATTGGTTTAGAGTAAAAGCTCACTGTCTAACATAGGTGATAGGTATTGGAAAGTAATTGTAAATATTGTATACATAGTTTTCAGTATAAAGACATAACACCGCCCCGGGGGCAGGCAGAGTGCCTCAGACTGTCCTGCTGAGCTGACCTCGGCAGGGCAGGAGAAAATTTTTTATAGATAAGATAAAATAAACAACCTTGAGACTGAGAAATGAAGAGCCCTGACTCCTTCTTCAAGCGTCAGGCTGGGAAAAGAGACTTTGAACTTTTCTTGGGGTCACTCTGAGCAGCAAGAGACCCTGAGACATTGGCATCCCTGGTGGGCTCCAAGAGGGCACCCAGGCGGGCTCTTGCCAAGCAGCCACGCCACAGCCATCAGCCGCTGAAACCTAGCCCAAGAAGGAAAGAAAACAGGCACTCTCAAGGGAAAAATCCAGAAAGAGTATCTCGACCTCTGCTGATAAGATTCATTTCAAGCTCGACCTGGAAAGAGGAGGACCAGAAGCACGCCTGGAAACCCTCACCTGCAAGCTGCTGGACGGTGACCAGGGCAAACTCCGGACTGACCTTGCAGATGATTCAGCTTTTGGTAAGAAAGGTCAAAATTGAGAACATGGAGGGGACACGCTCCCAGGAACAACCCAGCATCTTGTTAGCCCTACAGGGCATGGCAGCCACACACCCTGTGAAAATCTCTGAGAAAAGATAAAACGGCCTTGAAGCTTTTATCCCCAGCAAGGGTAATGTTAGAGGCAATTTCGTGGAATTCCACGGGGGCTGCCAGCTATCAGCAGGCAGCAGTATTCTCTCGAGGATGGGGGAAGTCATCCTGCCATCAGCAGGCGGCAGCTGCCCTTACCGACCATAGAGGGACAAAGGTAATCCCTAGCAAACAGGTGTGGGAGGAATTGGCATCATCTCCACAGTGCCCAGGGTCCCATGGGTCCCCAGAACGCCCAGAAACCCCAGAACTCTCAGGGGGAGGAGGGCGGAGGGGGTCGGGGAAACCGGGGCAGAGCCGCTTCTCGGCGACTGGCGAACCCGTGCCACGGCGGCGCCGGCCGGCAGCAGCCCGGGGGGGCCGCAGAGGCGGCCGTGGGGGCTGCGGAGGCCGGCGGGGGCCCACGGGGGCAGCGGGGCAGTCGCAGGCACAGCAGCGGCGGAGGCGATAGCGCGCACGGCGGTGCCCGGATCGCAGCAGCGGGCGGTCGGCAGCGTGCAGGGCACGGCCGGCGGCTGCGGGGGCAGCGCCGAGCGGGGCCGGGCCGGGCGGAGCGCGGGAGCGGGAGGCGCAGGGCTGGCTGCGCTGGCGGCGGGCGCATGCGCCATGGCGGCGGCGGCGGTTTCACGCAGGGGGTGCCAAAGCCGCGCGCGAAGGGCAGAACCCGCGCGACTGCGATGGCGGCGGCACCCGGGGAACGCGCACGGGCCGCGGCAGCCGCGCCGGGCGGGACTGAGGCGGACGGGACGGGACGGCTGCAGCGTCCCTGCGACCGCCACGGAGCGCGGCAGGCGCCCGCTGATGACGCACAAACCCGGCAGTCGGAGCGGGGCGGGTTTTTCCCCAGTGCGCAGACGCGGCACGGACGCGGCCGAGCGGGGACCGGAGCCAGAACGGGACCGGGGCAGCGCCGGTGTCGGTCACGGGCACAGGGGGCGTTCCCCAGACCGCGCCTGCGCCGAGAGAAGCGCCGGGGAGGCGCGCTCGGGGCGGGGGCATCCGCACTCCCGTGAGGGCACCGGCAGAGAGCGGGCGCGGTCTGGGTGCAGAGGGTGCCCGAGGGACCGGCCCTGCTCCGGTCCCACGGCAGCGGGCACGCAGCCGGCCCCGGCAGCCAGCACACAGTTTCAGCCTCCATCAAAATCTCAAGCTGGAGCTTTTTCGCGGGTGCAGCGCATGTTGTGTGAGGCACACCGAACTCCTCAACAGCCCGGTCCCACAGAAGTGACGGAAACAGCATTTACCAGATGATCAGGCTTCAGATGCAAAAGATGGACATGTAAAAAAGCTGTCCAAAATCAGTGTAAAGTGAGAAAGCACACAGACTTTTTCCCAAGATACAGAAAAAAGGGGAAACCAGTGCAAATCAGTGGTATTTCAAATACGAGGTAGATGGAAATCTTCTGTTGTGAAAAATGCCTCTCAGGGAGGGAAACCACCATAGAAAGAAAGAAGTATTAGTAATGATTCAATTACCTGAAATGTCTCTGAAGACAGAGCATTTGAGAAATATCAATCAGATCCTATCTGTGGGTCACCAGCTGATTCTCCAATGATTCACAGTTTTGCTGGTATGGAGTTTGTAACCTTTGTTATTTTTGGATTTTATAGGTGATACTGATAAATAAGGATTGTTATTAATGCTATATGAATACTTTAGAAAAGTTGTCATAACCCCTTCAAATACTTCCTGTTGATAAGTTGATTATATAATGAGAATTCTCAGAATTTATTATAAGAATTATGATCAAGGTATTGTTGTAATATTTACAGCCAGCTTTCATGTGTTTCACTGTCTCTTTGTGTGATCATCTGCAAGACATGTGTCTCTTCAGAATCTTGTCTTTTTGTTTCTTAACTACTCATGTTTTTTGGGTTTCTTTTAAATCCAGATTGCCAGTTTTGTGGTTTTCTTCAGTTATTATTTCTTCAGTTATTATAGAGTACTTCAGCTGAGAATTCAAGAGGTTTGCTGTGTTTGAAGAATTTCTCTCCTGACAGAAGTTTCGGAGGGATTCAATTCTTTAATAATTTGATTGAACTTTAATTGTAAGGTTTCCTATTCATAATTGCTGTTTTTAACAGTCTTGTTTTAAAATGTATTAAGTGATGTCCATCAATTAGAGTTCGAACTCTGGCCAAGTTCTAGCTCTACTTGAATGGAATGATTGACAATCAACCCAGATGTTTTCTGCAACAAGAAGTATTCAAGTCGTTTTGGCTTGGCAATTTGACCATGTATGATAGCTGAGCCTGTTTTCAAAGGGAGTTTGGAGAAACATGAATCCAGACACGAGTTCTCCAGTTCTCTGTTGTTTTAAGGTTCATCAGCTGTCGCAGACTCTGGGATGACAGTTCAGTGTTGCAGTGATTGATAACTGTATGACTGCAGATGTGTTATTGGTTATGTGTATTATCTGATTGATTTCTAATCGTTATCTTACATTTCCCTATGCAATATTGCATAGAGACTGAAACAGAACAGACCAATGTTTTGTTTTCATATATGCGAAAAGCCAATCATATAATGTGACTTTTTCACAGTGCTGGTAGCACGTAGCTGCAACCCAGCTTTGTCTCCCCTTCCCAGGGAAGTCCTGCTCCATGACCTTTATCTGCCTCCCCAGCAGCTCAGTGTAGGAAAAGCCACTTGAAGTGGCTGATGGATTCTCCCTCAGTTTTTTGCCAGAGGCTTTGAGCCAGGAGGTTCTCTGGAGGGACGCTGGCTCTGGAAACCTCTCCTGAGCTTGCAGGTGTGGAGTAAAACTCCCTGCTGGGCCAGTGAACAACAAGTTATCCTCTGATCCATCTGGGACCCCCATGGCTTGGGGTCAGCCCTTGCTGGGGAGCTGCTGCTTGGGAGAAATAGCCGCTCCCTTTTCATAAGTTTAGAAAGGTTTATTAAACCTTATCAAAAATACAACAGAAGACTGAATAGAGAAAATGTTATGGCGCCAGGAGCAAAGGATTTTCCGCACCATGTGCTCACCCACACAATGGAGGTTTTGCCTTTTAAGCCTTTAGCCCCTCCCAAAATTCTGTCCATTGACCCCTTCTTCACTGTGGAGTGGTGGAGTTTACTTCCTCAAATCTTGATTGGAGGTCAGATGTCACCGTAGTGACAAGGTGACCCTCCCAAATATCCCAACCCCAGGTGTCCCTTGATAACAACTGAGGGGGTAAAAGAAATTTTTCTTAACCTCTGTACATGGTATTTGTCTGTTAATTGTGAGAGTCAATCATTGTGGCATTCACATTCTCTGAACAGAAACACATAATTCTCTCTCTCAAGTTTTTTTTTTCCTGGAGAAGCACAGAGAAAAGAAAGAAAACAATTCTTATCTCTATCATGTGGAATGTGTTAGGAAGATTCTTTACCTGAAATGATTTGTCAGTTGGATTCTGCTGAGGACTGTTTTGTTTCCTTGGCCAATTGGAAAAAGCTTTGTCCTGGCCGTCTGGAGACAGTCACAAGTTTTCTTTAGTATTCTTTAGGATTCTTTGTAGCATAGTATGCATCTTTAATATAGTGTAGTACAATGTAATATAATTTAGTTTAATAAAGCAACTGTTCAGCCTTGTGAATCAATGGAGTCAGCTGCCAATCATTCCCTGCAATGGGGCATCCTGCTTTTTGATAAATCATCGCATTACTCATCTCTCACACTGCAGCTCCTCCCCAAGTGCTTTGCTCTCCTGCACTCACACTTCTCTCTGCCAATCTGTGGCTTATTAAACAGTCTGCTGGCTTTGTCTCTCCTGTGGCTGCAGGCAGCATCGATTCCTGCAGACACGGAGAGAGCTGTGGCTGGAAAAGTTAATGGAGGGGAAAGAAACAGGGAAGGAGAAGGGCTCTGGTGAAGATCGCACTGCCCTCCTGAGGCTCCCGGGGGAGAAGGCAAAGTTGCACCAAGACCCCATGCTGTTCTCTGATGACATTTTTTTCATTGAGCCAATGTAAGTGATAGTTGAAAACCTCATTTTCCTCCTATTCTTCCTCCTCATCCTCCTCCCCCTCTTCCTCCTCCCACCTACTCTACCCCCGGCTGCGGTCACTGGGCAGATCCTCAGCTGGCTCGATGTGCTGGGAGGGAGGACATTGAGTTTCTGGTGCACCTGCAGAGCTCGCCTAAAAATGCCAAATGCTAAAAGGATTTCTGCCCTGGAGGCTCAAGGCAGGGTTGGGAGCCTGACAAAGCCATGCTGTGCTGCCAGGGCTTGAGCTCAAGGGCACTCTGTGCGTGTCCTTGCAGTGTCCACAGGGAGCAGTTCTTGTAGGCAGGGGCTCCCCCCACATGTGAGGTTCAGCAGAGGCTGTTGGACCACTGCCAGCTCACACACTGACCTGAAGCTTGCAATGGTTTGCTGGGAAAGTGAGGCCAAATTCAGCCTACGGCTAATCATAGAAATACCAATCCCCTCCTGTAACCACGCCTTGCACTATTTCTGAGTGTCTCTTCCAGTGTCCTCTGTGAGCCTGGACACAAGGGTGGAAGGTTGAAATGGGCCTTTGGAGTTGTGCTGCACACAGGGACAAAAAACCTTTTCCTTTTCTGTTTCTGCAAGCAAACCACCATGTCCTGCCATCAACCAGAGTCCTGATTCTGAGTACTGGCATTGTGAGAGACAATGAATGCCTGGTGTCTGCACAGTGCAACATCCCTTCTCATCTTGGAGTAAACCCTAGAATAATGCCAGCCTCTGTTTTCTTTCAATACAGGTTAAACTAATATTTTTATTTCCCAGGTTCTGGTTCTGGGCAAATTTGGGAGAGAACCCCTAAAGGGGCTCCTCTCGGAAAGAAGATTCAATCGGCCCCTGCCCCCAACCAGTCCTGGAGAAAAGACCTCCTTGAAGTGGAAAAAACCTGTTTATTAAACAATAAACCCTAAACAGTATTAATCAATAAAACCCCTTGCTGCTCCAAAAGAGATGACAAACTGAGAAAGTCCCTCCCTGGGTTGCAGCTCAGCTCACTCAGTCTCTGATCAGTCCCTCTGGTGCTGGAAATGTCACAGGCCAGGCTCAGCCCGGTGGCCACTGGTGGAGCTGTTGGTGCTCTTCTGGTGTTCAGTCCAGAGCAGTTTTGAACAGGTCCAAAGAAAGGAAAAAAAACCCCACAGTCCAGGGAACTTCTTTGCCTCAGCAAGCTAAATTAACTAAAAGCAAAGGAGAGCTCTGTCCCGCTGTCTGTCCATCCGCAGACAATGCAGTCCAGGAGCAGGAGTGTGGAGGAGTGAGTGGAGTGTCTGAAAACAAACTGCTGCTTCTTCTCTCCCCCCTTCACTCTCTGCAACAAGTCCTAAAGGTGCAACACTTATTATTCAGCATAAACAGAACAAGACGATTTGGGATAAAAGCATCATATAGTCAACCCAAGACAGGGATCATGTTCTCTTCTTGTGAAGAGCCACCAGTGCACAGTGGCAGTAGCATCCCACTGTAGCTGAACAGCTGACCATTGAGAGCTTCCAGCGCTTTGTTGAGCTGGGTTTGGAGTGTTTCCTTGGGCTCCTTGTGTTGTTCACTCATTACTAATGCTCTAAACAGAGGCTTACAGAAGTGTGGTTGAAAACAAGAAATGTGAAGTTTGAAGAGAACTGTTTTGCTGTCTCTTTCTGCTGTAGGAGGGAGAAATTGGGCCGAATTTTTTGGCCAAAATCAAGGTGACCTTCAAACCCCTGGAAGCACTGGAGTATGGAAGTGTGGCTTACTGAAGCATCTCAGGTACAGCTCCTTTGCCCTGCTTCTCTCCCCCTCAGTGAAGCCATGGTGCCAGCCTGAGCCCACGGGGCTCCCATGGAAGTGCTGGGAAGAGTCCCTGGTCAGCAGGGCAGTGCTGGCACATCCCCCCTGGCCCTGCAGCTCCCAGGGAGTCTCCTGTGCCAGGCCAGGGCTCAGAATGCTGTGTGTGCCTGACTGATCCCAGAACAGCCCAGGCAGTGCAGGGAGAGGTTTTCATGCCATGGCTTTGCCAGCATTCCCCCAAAGGCCAGAGAGCTGCAGAGCAGAACAGCTTTAGTGAACAAGCACTCAGCCCCTGCAGGCCCCTGGCCTCCAGGATGATGGGTCCATTTGACATGGATCCATCATCAGGCAGCAGGAGCTGAGTTACAAATGTGTTCCCTGAGCCTGGATCACCTCCCAGTGCCCAGACAGCAGCAGAGCAGAGGTGACTGAACCCCCCTGAGCCCAGGGTGTTGGTAGAAGGAGCGGCCTTGGCCAGCACCTGCCTCCTCCCTTTGTGGGAATTGAGCCCTTTCAACTCTGTCTGTGGAAATAGAACACAGTGCTGTGTCAGGAGTTGGGGACTTTGGCAACGAAGTCCTGTGTTCCTGGGCCAGGTAGTTTGGCAATTGCCAAACTCTGTAGGAGCTTTGTGCCTTCACTGAATGATTTCAAAGCTCCTCTAAGTGCATGGGAAGAAAACCACAGAATCACAGTATGTTAAGGATGGAATGGACCTTAAAGGCCTTTGGGCAGGGACACCTCCCCCTAGAGCAGGTAGCTCCAAGCCCCATCCAGCCTGGCTTGGAACACTTTCAGGGCTGGAACCTCCACAACAGCCCTGGGGAACCTGCTCCAGTGTCTCACCACCCTCAGAGTGAAAAATTTCTTCCTAATATCTAAGCTAAATTTCCTTTCTTTCAATTTATACCTGTAACTCCTTGGCCTGTCACTACAAGGCAGCAGAGATGTTTTAAACTCAGCGGACTGGTGGCTGAAATTGGAAAGCAGCCCAAGGAATGGGTTAGAAATTAGAAGTCAGCCCCAAGGCTGAGGGAAGAGGAGGGTCCATATCCTCTCCTGCAGCATCAGGAGGTGGTTGCATCCAGCTCAGAGTCAGGGTCTAGCACTGAGGCAACCTGGAAAATCCAGTATAACAGAGGGAATGTTTGTACTGCAATGGACATCTCTCCCCAGGCTGTGAGAGCAGGCTGCCCCTGCAGCTCAGAGGGGAAGGCCAAGGACCCTTGGTAGAATTCAGCTCTCCTACTCTGAACCTTGGGAACATTTCCATTGACACCCCCCACGTCTATGAGCTGAGCAGCAGGGCTTGGGGTGGATCCTGATGGCTCCTGAGGCAGGAGGAAGCCTGGTGGAAGTGTGAAATTGCTGCCGACCTGGGCAGTTGTGAGCAGGGAATATTTGATCTACTGGTGAAATCTGGGAGGGTCTGAAAGGCGTGTCTGTTGTTCATGAAGCCCCAGTTCCTTCTTTGGGAATCAGCTGGGAGGCTTGCTGCAAAACGACCCCTTGGTATATGAAACGAAGCCTGGGTCAAAAAGGGATGTTCAGAGGCTTTTGTGGCAGTGCCAGACACAAGGCACCTTTGGACTGGGCTGTTCAGAAGCAGCTGGAACAAACTGGCTGCCTTTGAGCTTCAGTCCACTGCAGACAGCTTCCAGTCAAGTGTCTCCTGCTTATTGCTGCAAGTCACAGGAAAGCCATCCAGCCTCCTGGCTCAGTGCTGGCCCTTGCAAAGGGCTTGGGAGTTCTTTCCCTTGCTGACCAGTCCCTCACCACACTTCAGCCTTGGTGCATCTCTGGCTCTAGAAAGAGAAAAGTGTTCCTGGGAATAAAGCAAAGCATTTTTCTACCTATTTGCCTCCTCCCCAATAGTGTCAAGTTTGCAAAAAAAACCAAAGAGAGAGCAGCTGAAAGAGGTAGAAAATGAGGCACTACATCATGCCAGACACTTCCAAAAGTTTAGCTGTGGGAGGCAAAGACATGCTGAGTTTTCTTACCAAAAGATGATGCTGTCTATACATTTTGATGCTGATGCCTCATAATCAATGTATTGTTTTCATGACATGGGAAAAGGTGAATGAGTAGATGGTGCTGTTGGAGCTGTGCTCAGTGGGGCAGCAGCAGCTCTGGGGTGATTCCCTACGCAGCTGCAATCAGCCCACGTTGCTCTCAGAGCCAGGTCTGAATGAACTTGGTGATGCTGATCAGAGGTGCACAGCTCTGTGTCCATGGGATAACCCCAGGGTTGTGGACTCCAGTTCTGTGGAGCTGCCACTGCTTTGCAGGAAAACCCAAAGGCAGAACTTGTCCTGTTGTATTTTTTTGCCATTCATAGCATCGTCTGCTATTTCTGGGTATTAATTGCGTCATTAGACAATAACTCACAAGAAGGGAAGATTCCACATGTATTTCCATTTTGCTTTCTTGCTGCTGCAGGTGGAACTGATTAACCTAGGAGCTATTGATGCTCCCTTCACCTATAGCCCTTCAACTGCAAAGGTGAGCTTCTGCTTCAAGTTTGCACCTGAGGATGGCATCATTGCACCAGGTGGGACCCAGACTGCTCAGATCTCCTTCAGTGCCACCATAGTGTGGAGGTTTGAGGAAGAATTCCAGTTCAGTGTGGCTGGATCTCCTATGTCTGCACTCCTGACTATCAAGTAAGGACGGTCAAAGCCAGGCACACGCCCGCACATCCTCAGCACAAGAGAAAGGGGCGCCCCATGTGAGCGGTCCCAGCCCCTCCACGGGTGCAGGATTGGTGCCAAAGCCAGACAACTCTTAGTGGTGGATCACTCGGCTCGTGCGTTAATGAAGAATGTAGCTATCTGCAAGAATTAATGTGAATTGCAGGACACATTGGTCATCCACAATTTGAACACACTTGTGGCCCCATGTTCCTCCCAGGGCTACGCCCATCTGAGCGTTGCTTGACGATCAGTCGCCATCCAGCGGCCACCACGGTGGTGCGGCTGGGGTTGCCTCACAGGCCAGTTGACTGTGGTCAGCGGCGGTGGTGATGGTGGCTCACTGGTGCCCGGAGGGAAGGCGGTCAGGGGTTTGGCAAGGGATGCGTTTCCCTCGGCAGCCTCAATTTTTTCCCTGTGACCCAGCAGGCGTCATAATCGTCATGGCCGTCATCGTCACTGTTGCCGCGCAGGGCTTTCATCCCCCTATATGCAGACTCAGGGACTGCTCTGTAGTTCCCCACTCCTGGAGTGAGCCACTGGGGCAGAGTTTGTCCTTGCAGGGCCCGTACCGCGGTACGGTGGTGGTGGCAGCTGAGGAGAGTAAGAGACAGTGTTGAAAGCACCGCCATGGGCCGAGAGAAGGGAGAGGGCAAGAGGGAGATGAGGCGCAGGCCTCGCCCCCAGCCTCCCCCCCGCGCGGGTGGCTGTCTGCAGGTGGGTGCTGCGGGGGTACTGTGCCACTGCGCGTGCGCATGAGGCGAGAGCGCTGGGGACAGATGTTCCGACCCCCTCCTCCCTTCACCTGCCCTCCTCCTCTTCTGTTGTGGTCTCAGGGCGCAAATAGCACCATGGCTTTTCTCTCTCTCTCCACCAAGGCCATCACGTGCCGCCACTCGGCTGGTCCCCCATCAGGGCTGTCTCTGCCACACTTCCTTTTCGGTTCTCATCTCCGGGATGGGGCACTCTGTCTCCGCTTCTCTCCCTCTGGCTTTGTTTTCCCCTGGCGCGTGGGCGCCAGTGGGGGAGGAAGGTGAGGGTAGTAGGTGGAAGAAGCTGGCTGGCTGTTGGCCTGTTGGCATTCTGCTTCTTTAGGAGCTGTATGGGCCAGGAGGTGTGGCCAAGCTTTGGCCTTGCGACCTCAGATCATACATGGCAACCCGCTGAATTTAAGCATATTAGTCAGCCAAGGAAAAGAAACTAACGAGGATTCCCTCAGTAATGGTGAATGAAGCGGAAAAGCCCAGCACCGAATCCCTGCCCCGCAGTGGGGTGCGGGACATGTGGCGTACAGAAGCCCCAATCCCTGGCGGTGCTCTCGGGGGACCCAAGTCCTTGTGATCGAGGCCGCAGTCTGCGGATGGTGTGAGGCCAGTAGCGGCCCCCGTCACGCCAGGCCCGGGGCTTCTCGGAGTTGGGTTGCTTCGGAGTGCAGCCCAAAGCAGGTGGTAAACTCCATCTAAGGCTAAATACTGGCATGAGACCAATAGCCAACAAGTACCGTAAGGGAAAGTTGAAAAGAACTTTGAAGAGAGAGTTCAAGACGGCGTGAAACCGTTAAGAGGTAAACGGGTGGGGCCCATGCAGTCCGCCCAGAGGATTCAACCGGGCGAGTTGCGGTCGGCATGGGTTCAGCGGAACCTCACCTCTGCCTCCCTTCTGTCCCCTGGGCGAACCCCGTCTGCGGGGGCGGGCTGGGGGATGCAGGCTGGTGCGGGCACTGCTGCCCAGCCGGCAGCTGGCCCTGGCCGGGCACATTTCCTCTGCAATGGTGCGCCACGACCGGCTCCAGGTTGGCTGGGAAGGCCTCCGATGGCCAGGTGTTCCAGTGCCGCACGAGCAGCAGCAGGTGTTACAGCCCTCGGGCATCAGGTCTCGCCAAATCCCGGGGCCGAGGAAAAGGACTGCTGCCGCGCCCTCCTCCCCCCACATCGGCGGTGCTGTGGTGGGGGGCATCGTTTCCCTGCCTCTCACAAGGGTGGGGGGGGGGCGGCATCATCACAGCGCGGCGTTTCGCGCAGGGGTGTGGGGGCTGGGCCTGCCAGTCCCTGGCACCACTGTCAACTGGGGCAGACTGTCCTCAGTGCGCCCTGACCGCGCAGCGCCGCTGGGCCAGGCTCACGGGCCGCGCTGGGGCGCCCGGAGTCCGCAGCAATGTCGGCTACCCAGCCAACCCGTCTTGAAACACGGACCAAGGAGTCTAGCACGTGCGCGAGTCAGGGGCCATTGTCGAAAGCCCGCGGCGCAATGAAGGTGAGGGCCGGTGCGCGCCGGCTGAGGTGGGATCCCGGGTGCGTGTCGCGCCTGGCAGCCCCGGGTGTACCACCGGCCCGTCTTGCCTGCCGCCCCCTCGTGGGGCCGGGGAGGTGGAGCGTGAGCGTCCGTGCTAGGACCCGAAAGATGGTGAACTATGCCTGGGTAGGGCAAAGCCAGAGGAAACTCTGGTTGAGGTCTGTAGCAGTCCTGACATGCAAATCGGTCGTCCGACCCGGGTCTAGGGGCGAAAGACTAATCAAGCCATCTAGTAGCTGGTTCCCTCTGAAGTTTCCCTCAGGATAGCTGGCACTCGGCAATGGGCAGTTTTACCCAGTAAAGTGAATGATTAGAGGTCTTGGGGCCAAAACGATCTCAACCTATTCTCAAACTTTCAATGGGTAAGGGGGCGGGCTCACTGGCGTGGAGCCACACCATGGAATGCGAGTGCTCAGTGGGCCACTTTTGGTAAGCAGAACTGGCGCTGCGGGATGAACCGAACGCCGGGTTAAGGCGCCCGATGCCGACAGTCATCAGAGCCCAAAAATGGTGTTGGTTGATCTAGACAGCAGGATGGTGGCCATGGAAGTCGGAATCCGCTAAGGAGTGTGTAACAACTCACCTGCCGAATCAACTGCCCTGAAAATGGATGGCGCTGGAGCGTCGGGCCCATACTCGGCCGTCGCCGGCAGTACGATGCCCGCAGGGGCTAGGCTGCAACGAGTAGGAGAGCCACTGCGGTGCGCCTCGAAGCCAGGGGCGTGGGCCCAGGTGGAGCTGCTGCAGGTGCAGATCTTGGTGGTAGTAGCAAATATTCAAACGAGAGCTTTGAAGGCCAAAGTGGAGCAGGGTTCCATGTGAACAGCAGTTGAACATGGGTCAGTCGGTCCTAAGCGATAGGCGAGCGCCGTTCCGAAAGGGCATGTGATGGCCTTTGTTGCCCTCAGCCGATCGAAAGGGAGTCGGGTTCAGATCCCTGAATCCGGAGTGGCGGAGACGGGCGCCGTGAGGCACCCAGTGCGGTGATGCAACCGATCCCAGAGAAGCTGGTGGGAGCCTCAGGGAGAGTTTTCTTTTCTTTGTGAAGGGCTGGGTGCCTTGGAATGGATTCATCCCGAGCGAGGGGCCCTCACCTTGGAAAGCATTGCGGTTCCAGAAGCATCCGGTGAGCTCTCGCTGGCCCGTGAAAATCCGGGGGAGAGGGTGTAAGTCTCGCGCCGGGCCGTACCCATATCCGCAGCAGGTCTCCAAGGTGAACAGCCTCTGGCATGTTGGAACAATGTAGGTAAGGGAAGTTGGCAAGCTGGATCCGTAACTTGGGGATAAGGATTGCCTCTAAGGGCTGGGTCGGTCGGGCTGGGTCGCGAAGCGGGGCTGGGCGCGTGCCGCAGCTGGACGAGGTGCTGCTCGTGGGTGAGTGCGCTCCGCGTGGCCTGCCCGGGCACCGGGGTGTGCACGCGCGCAGTGGCGACTCTGGACACACGCTGGGCCCTTCCTGTGGATCGCCCCGGCTGTGGCGGGCGCCGCCTACTCCCCCCCTCCGCCCACCCTCCGCCTTGCCACAGCTGGCGCCCCAGTGGCGGCCATCATTGTTGCGCACCGCTGCCCCAGCGGTTCCCGCCGGTGGGGTTCCCGCGGTGTGCGGCCAGTGCGTGCGCAGCCGCAGCCAGCATAGGCTGAGTGGTTCGTGCGGGGGAGGGTCCCCGGGGGAGGGTCTCCGGGCCAGCGCCCCGCCTCAGTCAGTGCCTAGCAGCCGGCTTAGAACTGGTGCGCACCAGGGGAATCTGACTGCTTAATGAAAACAAAGCATTGTGAAGGCCTGAGGCGGGTGTTGACGCGATGTAATTTCTGCCCAATGCTCTGAATGTCAAAGTGAAGAAATTCAATGAAGCGCGGGTAAACGGCGGGAGTAACTATATTTACTAACTGGGCATAGTCGCGGAAGTCGCACCTCCTCGTGGTCCTGCCGGATACCTTCGTGGTAACTGAGTCGACTTCTGCCCCAGTGTGAGAGAGGGCGCATATCAGCCCTCCCTGTCATTGGACTCACCACCCAATGATAGTTTCACGAATTGCTGAAACAAAAAGGTTGGCACAGTTAGTTCGCTGTTGCACAGAGCCTTGTCCATGGGCTGTTGTTGACACAGTTGGTAGTTTGAGAGAGGGTCAGCTACTATATGCTTCTACTCTCACTTGGACTTGTCACTTTATTGCTTACCAGACTGACAAAATGGCTTTGCGTTATATCTTGACTACCACTCAGACTGACCCATTAGATCTAAGGGTCATTGATGTCAAATTACCATCTATGCCCTGTGTGCCCAGGGAAGAGGGATTCGATCTTGTAAGTTTGGAGTTTTTTAACTCCAGAATTGTTAAAGAAGATGGTGTACATCATGTGGATGTTTGGTAGGGTTTGGGGCAACTCCCTGAGCCCTATGAGATCTCCCCTATGGGGATGGCCCAGGATGAGGCTGAGAGTGCGGTGGGAGGTACCGAAGAGCCCAAAACACCTGAGGCTGAGAGCGCGATGGGAGCTAGTGAAGAGCCCAAAACACCCGAGGCTCCTCACGGGTCTGAAGGTGGTGGTACAACGCCAAGAACACCTGTCGTGTCCATGCCTGACAAACAACCATCTTGTCCTTGTTGTGAGACCTGGTTTACTAGGATGTTGGGGCTGATTGACCATCTCAAAAGGGCGCACGGGCAGAGAAAGATCATTTTCAGGTGTTCAAAATGTGGTAAACAAAATATAAAATACCACAGTATCTCCTGTCACATCCCACGCTGCAAGGGGGTGGTGTGTGTGGCTCCCACTGGGGAATGGGTCTGTGACGTATGCCAACGTGGGTTCGCTACTAAGACTGGCCTGGGTCTGCACAAGAGAATAAGACATCCTCTTCTGCGAAATGTGGAGCGGATTGTTGCTTCTCATCCCAAAGAGTCATCGGCCTGAGGGGCCCACAAACGGGTATGGACTAAGGAGGAATAGGCTCTTCTGGTACAATTGGTGGACAAGTTTGCCAGTAAGCGGAATATCAACCAACTTATAGCGGAGCATATTCCAACTAAAATGGCAAAGCAGATTAGTGATAAAAGGCGTCCCTCCGTGAAAGGTCATGAAGGACTAGTAGGTGCCACTGGAACTGAACGTCCTGCCGGATCTGGTAAGGAGGGATGCCCAAGGAGGGACAGTTAAAGCTCCAATTCCGGAAAGTCATCAAAGCGGGATTATCGTTTGGCAAATTGACCATGTATCGGGAAGCCTTCAAGAAAGTTCTTGATGGGCAAGATCCAGGTCAGGTGGTGAACGATGTTTATAAGGAGTTTCTTGGTATTCTGGGTGTGCCTAGCCAAACTAAATCTATCAAGGGTCAAAAGACGCAGGCATCCCGTGGCCAAAAAGCATCCAAAACTCTATCAAATTGGATGCGCAGAAGAGATATTAAGAGGGGAAAATTCTTGAGGTTCCTACTGCTGTACGAGTTACATAGAAGGTGCCTCATACGTGATCCTGGACAGCACGGAAGCCTCTCAGTGCCAATTACCATCAAGTGTTCTCCACGATCACTTTAAAAGAAGGTGGGATACATCTGATATATTTGGTGGCCTACTTGATTTCCCTCCATTTAAGGAGGCGGATAACGCCACATTCGAGGCCTTAATTACTGGAAAAGAGATTGATAAGAACATGAGAGAGATGTGTAAAACCTCTGCTCCCGGGCCAGATGGGATCACTTTGGGTCAGATTATTGCAAAAGGCCCAAAATTTTCCCAGTTGACTGAGATGTTCAGCCTCTGGCTTATCACTGGTACTGTTCCAGATGCGCTGCGGGACTGCAAGACAGTCTTGATACCCAAGTCTTCAGATGCAGAGAAGCTTGGTGATATCAATAACTGGAGGCCTATCACTATTGGTTCAGTGGTGATTAGGCTGTTTTCCAGGATTGCTACTGCGAGGCTGTCCAAAGCATGTCCCATCAACCCCCGGCAACGGGGTTTTATTTGCGCATCAGGTTGTGCCGAAAACCTCAAGTTGTTACGGCTTGTGGTGGAACAGCTAAGTGAGAGCATAAACATCTGGGGGTTGTGTTCGTGGACATTGCTAAGGCATTTGACTCCGTCTGTCATCAGCATTTGAGGGTCTGGTCCAGAGAGGGGTGGATCCACACATGATAGAGTTGGTGAGGGAAATGTATTGGGATGTTAAGATGTGCATTTCCATGGGAAGAGAAAGGACAGACCCCATATACATTTGCTCAGGTGTCAAGCAAGGCGACCCCATGTCACCTTTGCTGCTCAATTTTAGTGATGGACCCCCTTCTATATAAACTCGAGAATGAAGGTGAGGTTTTCCATCATGGGGGCTGGAAATTTACAGCCATGGCATTTGCTGATGACTTGGTGCTGCTGAGTGACTCTTGGGAAGGCATGTGTCATAACATCAAAATTTTGGAGGCCTTTTGCAATCTAACTGGCCTCAGTACGCAGGGGGGAAAATGTCATGGCTTTTACATCAAGCCTACAAGGGACTCGTATACTATCAATGATTGTCCCACATGGGTGATTAATGGATCCCCCCTTAACATGATCGACCCAGGGAGCTCAGAAAGGTACGTCAGCACATGGGTTGACCCCTGGACTGGCTTTCCAGATCCTAGACTATCAGAGAAGCTCATGGATTGGCTTCATCGGATTGGTCGTTCGCCCTTAAAACCTCTTCAGAAAGTCGATATACTCAGGACCTATACCATCCCGAGACTGATATATCTGGCTGACCATACCGAAGTTAAGGTGGGCCTGCTTGAATCCCTTGACCAATTAATTCATAACACGGTTAAGGAATGGCTTCATCTTCCCCCCAGTACATGTGATGCGATCTTGTATTCGAGTTTTAAAGATGGCGGTTTAGACCTCATCAAGTTGG